>NC_092334.1:637715000-638015000 GCF_046630445.1 Rutidosis leptorrhynchoides | reverse complement strand
GAAGAGATGGTCATGCTTAAGGTTTCACCTTGGAAAGGTGTTGTTTGATTTGGTAAACGGGGGAAACTATATCCAAGGTACATTGGACCATTCAAGATAATAGATCGTGTCGGACCAGTAGCTTACCGACTTGACTTACCTAAATAACTCACCGGGGTACATAACACTTTTCATGTCTCGAATCTGAAGAAATGTTTTGCTAAAGAAGATCTCACCATTCCGTTAGACGAAATCCAAATCAATGAAAAGCTTCAATTCATTGAAGAACCCGTCGAAATAATGGATCGTGAGGTTAAAAGACTTAAGCAAAATAAAATACCAATTGTTAAGGTTCGATGGAATGCTCGTAGAGGACCCGAGTTTACCTGGGAATTTGAAGATCAGATGAAGAAGAAATACCCGCACTTATTTCTAGAAGATTCCTCAACATCTTCAACTGCTTAAAATTTCGGGACAAAATTTATTTAACGGGTAGGTACTGTAGTGACCCGAACTCTTCCATGATTATATATACTAAATGAAAACTATATTTGCATGATTAAATGTTTCCAACATGTTAAGCAATCAAACTTGTTAAGACTTGATTAATTGAAATAGGTTTCATATAGACAATTGACCACCCAAGTTGACCGGCAATTCACGAACGTTAAAACTTGTAAAAACTATATGATGATATATATATGGATATATATATATATATATATATATATATATATATATATATATATATATATATATATATATATATATATATATATATATATATAGTTAACATGATATTAGGATAAGTAAGTATATCACTAGGTGTATTAACAATGAGTTATATACATAAAATGAAACTATTGAATTGAGAAACTCGAAACGATATATATAACGATTATCGTTAGGACAACGTCTTACTAAGTACATATGTATCATATTAAGATATTGTTATACTATATTTAACATGATAAAATGATAATTATATATATCATTAAGTATGTTAACAATGAACTACATATGTAAAACAAGACTACTAACTTAAGAATTTCGAAACGAGACATATATGTTACGATTATCGTTATAACGACATTTTAATGTATATATATCACATTAAGATATATTCATACATCATAATATCATGATAATGTAATAATTTAACATCTCATTAGATATAATAAATATTGGGTTAACAACATTAAATGAGATCATTAACTTAAAGATTTCAAAACAACACTTACATTTAACGACTAACGATGACTTAACGACTCAGTTAAAATGTATATACATGTAGTATATTATAACAACCCTCACTTTTCAACTTCTGAAATTACTGAAATAACCCTAGGGTTTACTGCCTGACTATATGTATTAATTATTTAAGGGTTGTTATATACACAATCGATTTAACGTTGACCAAATAATAAACTTTTAGTCGACACTCACTGCTAATTAAAATTTATGCATTTCTGTAATATTATAACTATTAATCTATAAGTAATAAATAAAAAGTGACATTTATATAAATTATAAAACAATAACTAAATAAAAAAATAAATACAAGTCATGAATTAGTAAAAAGAAAATAATACTTATCATGTAGTAAATGTAAAAATAATAATAATAATAATAATAATAATAATAATAATAATAATAATAATAATAATAATAATAATAATAATAATAATAATAATAATAATAACAATAATAATAATGAGACTAAAAAATCTTAAACAATTACATCCTTATGTTGACAAAAAAAAAAATATATATATATATATATATATATATATATATATATATATATATATATATATATATATATATATATATATATATATATATATATATATATATATATATATATATATATATATATATATATAAAATATAAACTAGTACCACCTATTGTTGACTAAAAGAATTATAAAATAAAATAAAATCATTAATTAGAACATCCTTATGTTGACTAGCACTCTAATACTTGTACTATATAAACACCCCTAGACTCCTAGTTTCTCATTCACAAATCACACAAAAATCATCTCTCAAAAACAATCTCTCCCTCTCCCTCTCTTGTGGTATTCGGCCAAGAACACCACCACCACACCACCACCATCTTCAAGTGATCTTCAAGCTTGTTCTTCGTGTTCATCAAGATCTTCAAGCGTGTACTTCATTATTTAGGTTATTTAATCTTCATCACCAAGTTTTCTTCTTGTTTCTTGTTAATCTTCATCATCATTAACAAGGTATGATCTAAAATCTTAAAACTTTTAAATCTTTCTTTCAATTCATGTTTATATTCATAATCATATTCGTGCATGATCTTAACATTTATATTGTTCACGTAAAAAAAATATAAATATACATATACATGTAAAAAAATAAAATATAAACATATACATATATATACATATACGGTTATATATAAAAAAATATATAAACTATATATATATATATATATATATATATATACACATACACACGACATATATATACATAAACATTAAACAAAATAAAACCCTAATACAACTTAAACCCTAAACATTAATTAAAACCCTAATCATTACCTAATCATTACTTTACTAAACTCTAAACCTAATAATACTATTAAACATTTATTACTTAAACCCTAATCATTAATTTATTATTAAAACTTGACAACTCTAATTAATTAAAACCCTAATACTACTTATACTACTACTTAACACTTATACACTTATACTACTACTAACACTTATAATATACTACTTATAGTATAACATACGATTACAATAGTCATTCACGATAACGTGAGGATTGCTCGAACGTCAATGCTACTTAAGGCCTAGGGTGATCCTTGGTACCACTATGGGACGTTTGTGGATTACGAATGCCAAACTTAGATTTTGGTCAATAAATCCTGGGCCAACCGGTAACAATTGGTCATTCTGGTGATTCGGCGGTGGAATAGATGTTTGGGTATGGTGCACAATGTCAAACCCGACTATAGTAATCATACACTTAGTTACTAACACACTTAATAAGTGGTAGACTTATTAAGAACAACTCACTAGTGTTCAACACTAACTTACTAAAAATAGAAACTTACTAAAAGTGAAAACTTACCAAAAATGAGAACTTAGTAAAACAAACTACAATTAAACTCTTGCATAGTTAAACTTAACTTAAACTTGGGCAAAACATTTAGCTACTCTTAAATGTTATTAGGTTGACTTTCTGCTCACATTCATCCAACTTTTCTATTCCGAGGAATAACAAACTCTCTCCTACTTACTAAGGTGAACTTCATAGCCCTACTTTATATTGTGCACAACTTATTTATCTTTTTGGGGTGAGACACATGCTACTTTTACTATTTACAATTTAGACACAAGTACCAACGGTTAAACTATGCTATACCCGGCTATGTCCGACTAAGTCCCTACAGTGATATTTTTAATTGCTCATTAAATGCATTCTTAATTATTGGGGGTAGGCCTATCGGGAGTAACGTCCCCGATACATTTGACTAGGTCTTTGTATTACTTAATAATGAAATTAAACCGACAAGTATAGACACAACTTGTCATTGGGGCAAACTTTGAACGTTTAGTCTAAATATCACGAATTGGCATAACTTTTTGGTCCCTGCGAGATCAACTTTATAAACTAAATCTTGTGGTCTAAAACAAAGGTCAAACATATTTGTTAAACCTATGAACTTCACTCAACCTTTTTGGTTGACACTTTAGCATGTTTTGTCTCAGGTGCCGATTGATCAAGCTTACTTATTTATTGCTTATGTGATGCTACTTGGACTTAGGATCAAGAGATATCGCATTTATTATTCTTGCATTTAAAACAATTACTTTATTGTAATTTCCATCATTGTAACGACATTTCATTTTCCGCTGCGACTCAATAAAGTTTTTTATCATATAATATTGTTCTCGTATTATAATATGTTGGTTTATTTGATATTAAGTCACATTTCACCCAGGCTCTAACTGGGGGTGTGATAGATTGGTATCAGAGCATAATCAGGCTGTTATAGAGAACCAGGATTGCATTTTTATGTGTGCCTTACTTACTAGCTTGGGTGCCTTAGCAATCTAGGAAACTATAACCTTTCCTGCCTTAGACTTAAAGCACTTAGGATTGCCTTATAATCTTAACAACCTTGCTTTGATAATCTTGGCTTAAAATGCTAATCAAAGTCTCTTTCCTAATGTTAGGATGTCAAATTTTCATCAAGCGAACAAAATGACTCTTTTCAAGCCAACCGAAGAAGATACTGAAAAGTCTTCCACTGAAAGACCAGTCCAAAGTCCACCTTATGGCTTTGGTGGTCCTCCCTCACCAAACTATAGTCTGGATACTTTACCTAATTCTCCCGATCACTACTCGACCCCGAGAACTGAAGACAAGGGGAAACGTCCTGAGGAAACTGGTCCGTCTAGGAAAAGAGCCCGATCTCCTTTTTGTGATAATGATGCTAAGAACTCGGAAGGGTTGCTTCGCCATGTTGCGAGAATTTAGGATCGAATGGACGAGAAAGTTGAGGAGTTTATGAAGAAGGTTGAGGACGAAAAGAAGAAATATGAATACTACTTCAATCTTAATATTTCCTAGTTTATTTTTTTCCTATTTTCTATCCTTGTAAAGGCTATTCCTTAAACTATTTCCTATTTTCAACTCGTGTAATAAAGGCTTATTTAATGTCTCTTTTCTAATAATATCGAGTGCTTCATTTATATGATGTGATATCAATACTTTATTCATACTTGTAATTGCTCAAACCTATAACTTGTCAACTTATCAAACTTATGTTCACTTCTATGTAGTGACATCATGGGTCGTCCAGCTGCACCTACCGTTAACAACATAGTGTTGACCACTGAGCAATTTCAACAGTTACTTGCTGTCTCAAAAGGCAACGCCCAAGCTAATCATGCTAATCATCAACCAAAACCTTGTTCTTATAAGGACTTTATGAACTGCCACCCTCCCGCTTTCAAGGGAAATGAAGAGGCTGTCGAACTAGTTCGATGGTTCGAGAAGCTAGAGTCTATCTTCTGTATTTGCAACTGCGGGGATAACGATCGGGTCAAATATGCCACTAGCTCATTAGCTGGCAATGCTTTGACTTGGTGTACTGCTCATGCTAAGTCCGTGGGAATTGACAATGCTAATGCAATTCCATGTGACGAACTCAAAAGCATGATGAATAATAAATTCTGTCCTAGAAGTCAAGTTCAAAAACATGAAACCGAGTTCTGGGAACTCAAGGTGAAGGGTACCGATATTGAAAGCTATACTAATCGTTTTCTTGAGCTTTCTACTTTGTGTCCCGAGATGTTTCCTACTGAATCTAGAAGGATTGAAAGATATATTGAAGGTCTCCCCGAGGATGTTCAGGGGAATGTTATTGCTGCCGAGAAGGTTACTCTTGATGCTGTGATTCTCATGGCGCAAAATCTGATGTTGGCCAAGAGAAGAAGAGTGTCGGCTAATAAGCAGGTTGACACTAAGAGCAATGAACGTAAAAGGAAGTTTGAGCCGTCTCAAGGTTCGACTCAGAATGTTAGTAAGAAGTCTGCGGATAGTACAAGGACGAATTATAAGGCTACCTATCCTTTTTGTATTCGTTGTGAAAGGAATCACCCGGGGTGGTGTACTGCTACTTGTTTGTTGTGTAAGAAAGTAGGACACCCTGCTAAGACGTGAATCCTCCAAAGGATAAAGCTATTGTTCCTGCCAAAGCTCCTCCTACTTGTTACACTTGTGGAGAAAAGAGACACATTAGTCCAAATTTTCCTAAGAAGAAAGATACTCCCGCTACTGGAGCCAACACGACTGCTGCAAAGGGTCGTGCATTTGTGATTACTGCTGTTGAAGCCCGAGATGAAGATGGGGTCATCACGGGTACGTATCTTGTCAATAATTGTTATGCAACTATTTTATTCGATACTGGTGCCGACAGAAGTTACGTATCTAGTGAATTTTGTACCCTATTTACTGAAAAGCCTCAACCCTTAGAAACTAAACGATTAGTAGAAGTAGCCAATGGAAAGATCATGAAAGTCGATAAAATCTATAAAAACTGCAACCTAATCTTAGCCAACAAAGAATTTAAGATAAACCTTTTGCCGGTCGAGCTCGAAAGTTTTGATGTCGTAGTTGGAATGGATTGGTTACATCCATTACATTCTGCAATCTTGTGTTTTGATAAAACCGTTAACATTCCGTTGAGAAATGGAGAGACTCTATTCATTCAAGGCGACAAGAGTGGTTCTAATCTCAACATTATCTCCTGTATTAAAACCCGCAAATACCTTATGAAAGTTTATCCAGCTATTTTAGTCCACATTAAGATGATTGAATCGAAAGAGAAGTGTATTGAAGGCGTACCAGTGGTTAAAGACTTTCCCGATGTGTTTCCCGAAGATCTTCCTAGTTTTCCACCTCCTCGACAAGTTGAATTCCAAATTGATTTAGTTCCCGGTGCTGCTCCTGTTGCTAAAGCACCATACCGTTTAGCACCTTCTGAAATGAAGGAACTTTCTAACCAACTCCAAGAACTATTGGATAAAGGTTTCATTTGTCCAAGCTCGTCCCCATGGGAAGCTCCTATTCTATTCGTTAAGAAGAAGGACGGTACATTGAGGATGTGCATTGATGAACTCAACAAGCTTACTATCAAGAACCGTTATCCGTTGCCACGTATTGATGATCTATTTGACCAACTACAAGGGTCAAGTGTTTATTCAAATATTGATTTGAGGTCCGGTTATCACCAACTCAAAGTCAAGGAATCCGATATTCCTAAGACTGCTTTTCGCACTCGTTAAGGGCACTATGAATTTTGTGTCATGCATTTTGGCTTAACCAACGCTCCTGCCGTATACATGGATCTTATGAATCATGTCTGCAAGCCGTATCTTGACAAATTTATCATTGTGTTCATCGATGACATCTTGAACTACTCCAAGAGTGAGAAAGAACATGAGCAACATTTGCGCATGATTCTTGAACTCTTACGAAAGGAACAACTCTACGCTAAGTTTTCAAAGTGCAAGTTTTGGCTCAAAACCGTACAATTTCTTGGACATGTTGTTGATAGTAACAGAATACATGTCGATCCAGCTAAGATTACCGCTATTCAGAACTGGGAGATACCAAAGACTGCGAAGCATATTCGTCAATTTTTGGGACTTGCCGGTTATTATCGAAGGTTCATAAAAGATTTTTCTCTCCTTGCTAAACCCCTTACAAAGTTAACTCACAAAGGGAAGAAGTTTGAGTGGTCCGAAGAACAGGAATCTGCTTTCAAGATTCTGAAGGAGAACTTGACCACAGCCCCGATTCTCTCTTTACCTGAAGGTACTGATGACTTTGTTGTTTACTGTGATGCCTCGAAGCAAGGCTTTGGTTGTGTTTTAATACAACGTGAAAAGGTTATTGCCTATGCATCTAGACAGTTGAAGAAGCATGAGGAGAACTATACCACACACAACCTTGAGTTAGGTGCCGTGGTATTTGCATTAAAGATATGGAGACATTATCTATATGGTACCCACTTTACGGTGTACACTAACCATAAAAGTCTTCGACACATCTTTGATCAGAAACAGCTGAATATGAGGCAAAGCCGATGGCTTGAGTTATTGAACGATTATCATTATGAGCTGAAATATCATCCTGGCAAGGCAAATGTGGTTGCCGATGCTCTTAGTTGAAAAGACGATGTTAAACGAGTTCGTGCTTTAAACCTAAAAATCAAGTCAAATCTCATATCACGAATCTGTGAAGCTCAACTTGAAGCTATTAAACTAACACTTATCGAAGGTGAAGGGCCTATCGGTTTCGAGAACCAACTTCAAGTGAAAGCTAATGGTACACGGTATTTTGGTAATAGAATTTGGTTCCTCGCTTCGGTAATCTCTATGAACTAGTCTTGGACGAAGCTCATAAGACTAGATACTCTATTCATCCCGGATCCAGTAAGATGTATCACGATGTGGAGGAATTCTACTGGTGGCCTAACATGAAAGCCGACATTGCTACTTATGTTAGTAAGTGTCTCACTTGTTTGAAAGTCAAGGCTGAACATCAAAAGCCTTCTGGTCTGTTGACACAACCCGATATCCCGCAGTGGAAGTGGGAATGTATCACTATGGATTTCGTTACCAAGTTGCCTAAGACTTCAAACGGTAATGATACTATTTGGGTCATAGTTGATCGTCTTACTAAATCTGCACATTTCATACCGATCAAAGAAACTGACAAGATGGAGAAATTATCACAGCTTTACATTAAAGAAATTGTCTCATGTCATGGGGTTCCTATCTCGATTATTTCTGATCGCGACGGTCGATTCGTTTCTAGATTCTGGAAAACTTTACAATTCGCTCTTGGAACTCAACTCGACATGAGTACAGCCTATCATCTGCAAACTGATGGTCAAAGTGAACGAACTATTAAAACCTTGGAAGATATGCAACGTGCTTGTGTAATCGATTTCGGCAAAGGTTGGGATAGACACTTGCCTTTGGCTGAATTTTCTTACAACAACAGTTATCACTCTAGCATTAAAGCTGCACCTTTTGAAGCTTTATATGGCCGAAAATGTAGATCCCCTTTGTGTTGGGATGAACTTGAGGACATACATTTAACTGGTCCTGAAATTATTCATGAAACTACCGAAAAGATCGTTCAGATTAAGCAACGATTAGAAACTGCCCGTAGCCGACAAAAGAGCTATGCCGATAAGAAGCGAAAGCATATAGAATACCAAGTTGGAGATAAAGTCATGTTGAAAGTATCCCCTTGGAAAGGTGTTGTCCGTTTCGGTAAACGAAGCAAACTCAGTCCACGATATGTTGGACCTTTCACAATCACTCAAAGAGTCGGTCCCGTGGCGTACCGATTAGAACTACCAACTGAACTTAGCCAAGTACATGATGTGTTTCATGTCTTGAATCTTAAAAGGTGTCTTGCTGATGACACACTTGTTATTCCTTTGGATGATATCCGCATTGATATCCGCATTGATGAGCAAATGCACTTCGTTGAAGAACCTATAGAAATCATGGAAGGAGAGGTCAAACAAACGCGTAAAAGCAACATACCTATCATTAAAGTCCGTTGAAATTCGCGTATAGGCCCCGAATATACCTGGGAACGCAAAGACCAAATGATACGGAAATATCCCCATCTCTTCTCAAAAGCTGATGCATCCGAGAAGTCTACCTAAAACTTCGGGACGAAGTTTTTATTAACGGGGAAGTACTATAACAACCCTCACTTTTCAACTTCTGAAATTACTGAAATAAACCTAGGGTTTACTGCCTGACTATACATATTAATTATTTAAGGGTTGTTATATACACAATCACTTTAACGTTGACCAAATTATAAACTTTTAGTCGACACTCACTGCTAATTAAAATTTATGCATTTCTGTAATATTATAACTATTAATCTATAAGTAATAAATAAAAAGTGACATTTATATAAATAATAAAACAATTGGGAACTAAATAAAAAAAATACAAGTCATGAATTAGTAAAATGAAAATAATACTTATCATGTAGTAAATGTAAAAATAATAATAATAATAATAATAATAATAATAATAATAATAATAATAATAATAATAATAATAATAATAATAATAATAATAATAATAATAATAATAATAATAATAATAATAATAATGAGACTAAAAATCTTAAACAAGTACATCCTTATGTTGACTAAAAGATATATATATATATATATATATATATATATATATATATATATATATATATATATATATATATATATATATATATATAATATAAACTAGTACCACCTATTGGTGACTAAAAGAATTATAAAATAAAATAAAATCATTAATTAGAACATCCTTATGTTGACTAACACTCTAATACTTACACTATATAAACACCCCTATACTCCTAGTTTCTCATTCACAAATCACACCAAAATCATCCCTCAAAAACAATCTCTCCCTCTCCCTCTCTTGTGGTATTCGGCCAAGAACACCACCACCATCTTTAAGTGATCTTCAAGCTTGTTCTTCATGTTCATCAAGATCTTCAAGCGTTTTCTTCATTATTTGGGTTATTTGATCTTCATCACCAAGTTTTCTTCTTGTTTCTTGTTAATCATCATCATCATTAACAAGGTATGATCCAAAATCTTAAAACTTTTAAATCTTTCTTTCAATTCATATTTATATTCATAATCATATTCGTGCATGATCTTAACATTCATATTGTTCATGTAAAAAAAAATATAAATATACATATACATGTAAAAAAAATAAAATATAAACATATACATACATATACATATACGGTTATATATAAAAATATATATATAAACTATATATATATATATATATATATATATATATATATACACACACGACATATATATACATAAACATTAAGCAAAATAAAACCCTAATACAACTTAAACCCTAAACATTAATTAAAACCCTAATCATTACCTAATCATTATTTTACTAAACCCTAAACCTAATAATAATATTAAACATTTATTACTTAAACCCTAATCATTAATTTATTATTAAAACCTAACTACTCTAATTAACTAAAACCCTAATACTACTTATACTACTACTTAACACTTATACACTTATACTACTACTAACACTTATAATATACTACTTATAGTATAACATACGATTACAATAGTCATTCACGATAACGTGAGGATTACTCGAACGTCAATGCTACTTAAGGCCTAGGGTGATCCTTGGTACCACTTTGGAATTCTTGTGGATTACGAATGCCAAACTTAGATTTTGGTCAAGAAATCCTGGGCCAACAGGTAACAATTGGTCATTCTGGTGACTCGGCGGTGGAATAGATGTTTGGGTATGGTGCACAATGTCAAACCCGACTATAGTAATCATACACTTAGTTACTAACACACTTACTAAGTGGTAGACTTATTAAGAACAACTCACTAGTGTTCAACACTAACTTACTAAAAATAGAAACTTACTAAAAGTGGAAACTTACCAAAAATGAGAACTTAGTAAAACAAAATACATTTAAACTCTTGCATAGTTAAACTTAACTTAAACTTGGGCAAAACATTTAACTACTCTTAAATGTCATTAGGTTGACTTTCTGCTCACATTCATCCAACTCTTATATTCAGAGAAATAACAAACTCTCTCCTACTAACTAAGATGAACTTCATAGCCCCACTTTATATTGTGTACAACTAATTTAACTTTTTGGGGTGAGACACATGCTACTTTTACTATTTACAATTTAGACACAAGTACCAACTGTTAAACTATGCTATACCCGGCTATGTCAGACTAAGTCCCTACAGTGATATTTTTAATTGCTCGTTAAATGCATTCTTAATTATTGGGGGTAGGCATATCGGGAGTAACATCCCCGATACATTTGACTAAGTCTTTGTATTACTTAATAATGAAATTAAACCGACAAGTATAGACACAACTTGTCATTGGGGCAAACTTTGAACGTTTAGTCTAAATATCATGAATTAGCGTAACTTTTTGGTCCCTGCGAGATCAACTTTATAAACTAAATCTTGTGGTATAAAACAAAGGTCAAACATATTTGTTAAACCTATGAACTTCACTCAACCTTTTTGGTTGACACTTTAGCATATTTTGTCTCAGGTGCCGATTGATCAAGCTTACTTATTTACTGCTTATGTGATGCTACTTGGACTTAGGATCAAGAGATATCGCATTTATTATTCTTGCATTTGAAACAATTACTTTATTGTAATTTCCATCATTGTAACGACATTTCATTTTCCGCTGCGACTCAATAAACTTTGTTTTTATCATATAGTATTGTTCTCGTATTCTAATATGTTGGTTTATTTGATATTAAGTCACATTTCACCCAGTCCCTAACCGGGGGTGTGATATATATTAAGATGTATTAGTATACTTTTGAAAGACTTCATGACACATACCAAAGTACTTCTGCTTAACAAAAATGCTTACAATTACATTTTCATTCATTTTCATTATCAATTCTACTCGTATGCACCCGTATTTATACTCGTATAATACCCAGCTCCTAGACGTATATACTATTGGTATATACACATAATAATTTAGCTCTTAGCAGCCCTAGATAGTCAACAAATATGTGGAACTAACCATTTGGCAACTAGCATGAAATATCTAACAAAATTACAAACTAATGGAGCCTATATCTTGACTCCATTTTCACAAATTCATGCATCCTCACAAACACTTTCATTTTCTAACTTTTATGCATCAAACACATCTCTCTCAAGTGTTCTTCCATTTTTATAAGTGTTTTTCATCATCTTCATCAAAATCTAGCTCAATCTAGTTCAAAAATTCTAACATAAAACAACTTACAAAACAATTACTCAAGTACATATCAAGAACACTTTCAAGGTTACTAGCTTACTTCCAATCTTGTAATTCCATTTCAAGTGATCATCAAATCTCAAGAAATATTTGTTATTTAAAGTAGGTTATCTTTCTAAATCAAGGTAATACTCATATTCAAACTTTGATTCAATTTTTATAACTGTAACAATCTTAATTCGAGTGATAATCTTACTTGAACCTGTTTTCGTGTCATGATTCTACTTCAAGAACTTTCAAGCCATCCAAGATCCTTTGAAGCTTGATAAATTTTTGTCACTTCCAGTAGGTTTACCTACTAAAATTGAGGTAGTAATGATGTTCATAACATCATTCGATTCATATATATATAACCATCTTATTCGAATATCTAAACTAGTAATCACTAGAACATAGTTTAGTTAATTCTAAACTTGTTCACAAACAAAGTTAATCCTTCTAACTTGACTTTTAAAATCCACTAAACACATGTTCTATATCTATATGATATGCTAACTTGATGATTTAAAACCTGGAAACACGATGAACACCATAAAACTGGACATATGCCGTCGTAGTGAAACCGGGGGCTGTTTTGGGTTAGATAATTAAAAACTATGATAAACTTTGATTTAAAAGTTGTTCTTCTGGGAAACCGATTTTTCTTATTAACATGAAACTATATCCAAAAATCATGGTTAAACTCAAAGTGGAAGTATGTTTTTCAAAATGGTCATCAAGACGTCGTTCTTTCGACTAAAATGACTACCTCTTACAATATTGACTTGTAACATGTATTTCCGACAATAAACTTATACCTTTTCTGTTTAGTTTCATAAATTTCAGTTCATTATGAAACCATATCAACTTGAATCACTCAAAACGGATTTAAAACGAAGAAGTTATGGGTAAAACAAGATTGGATAATTTTGCTTGTTGTAGCTACGTGAAATTTGTAACAAATCTATACAAATCATAACTTAACTAACTTATATTGTATTATACATGTATTCTAACATATATTATGTATTCTTGGGATACCATAGACACGTATACAATGTTTTGACATATCATATCGACCCATCTATATATATTATTTGGGAACAACCATAGACACTCTATATGCAGTAATGCTCAATTTAGCTATACAAGGTTGAGGTTGATTCCAAAATAATATATATACTTTGAGTTGTGATCTAGCCTGAGACTTGTATATACTGGGTCGTGGATTGATTCAAGATAATATATATTAATTTATTTCTGTACATCTAACTGTGGACAACTAGTTGTAGATTACTAACGTTGGACTGCTAACTTAACACACTTAAATCATTAAAATGTAATAAAAGATGTTGTGAATATATTTTCGATCATACTTTGATATATATGTACATAATTGTTATAGGTTCGTGAATCAACCCGTGGCCAAGTCTTACTTCTCGACGAAGTAAAAATCTGTGAAAGTGAGTTATAGTCCCACTTTTAAAATCTAATATTTTTGGGATGAGAATACATGCAGTTTTATAAATGTTTTACAAAATAGACACAAATACGTGAAACTACATTCTATGGTTGAATTAATTAAGCCGAATATGCCCTTCTTTAGTCTGGTAATCTAAGAATTAGGGAACAGACACCCTAATTGACGTGAATCTTAAAGATAGATCTATGGGCACTAATAAGCCACAGTCAGAGAATTTGAACTGCTTTAGTACTTTGATTTTATCATGTCCGAAGGGAGTCTCGGAATGATGGGGATATTCTATATGCATCTTGTTAATGTCTATAACGACCAGTCCTAATCCATCTGGACGAATACATTACATTTGGTTACATTGCGAGGTACTTGACCTCTATATGATACATTTTACAAACATTGCATTCGTTTTTAAAAGACAAACTTTCATTACATCGAAAGTTGACGGCATGCATAACATTTCATAATATTTTTTTCATATATCGTCGGCTCATCATCTTCTTTATCATTTATTCATGAAACCGTAGCAATTGGGTCTCAAATTTGGGTAGCAACCAAATGGAAGTAACAATAGTTTATCGTAGCGAAAACTAACAGGTGATGTCTGGGTTTGAACTGCTCGATCTAGAAATAGAAAACGTATGCAGCTACAGTAATATCATCATCCTTCTTTATCATTAAATAGTGACTGTATCGATTGTGAATTACAAGAGAGAGAATAAAGAGAGAAAAGAATGTGGATCTTGGTGTTTTGATGAAAATAAATAGGAAGGATCAATTAATAATAAAAAATGGTTGTGGTGTTCGATATTGGTTGTATGTGGTGACGTTAGGATTGAAGGCAGCAGTTAAACCGTAGTAATGATAGCAAACGTAGCTGAAACATTAGTAACATGGTTCGATTAAACGGTTAGTGATGGTGGTATTTGTTGGTTGTGGCGATATTTGATGATAGTAAGTGATCAAAGTAAGTTAAACTGAAATGGTAGTAACAACAGCAGGTTGCATAACATCGATTGATTTTGATGGTGATGGAGGTTTTGAAATAGAAAAGTAGAGAGAGATATGGATAGAGGTAGTGGTGGTTCTTGGTTAGCGATGGAGGTGGTGCAGGCGGTTCAAGATGATTGAGTGATAGTCTAGTAGTCACATAAGGGTGGTGATCGTGAAGGTCATGATGGTGACGATGGTTCATGAAGATGAAATGAAATAAAAAAATGGTGATTTATATAGGAAACATAATATGGCAGCAACGTTAGCATGAATGGATGGAGAGTGAACAAGAAGATGAGTGGTAGCTCATGATGATGTTTGTGGATCAAAGAATCGAAGCTATAGTAGTTGTAGGTTTAATCGTGATGAGGGTGTTCGGGTGTTCCTTGTTTAAAAAAGAAACGTTTATGTAGCGGTTGTAGTAGTCAAATAACACAACAAGTAAATGTAAA
This sequence comes from Rutidosis leptorrhynchoides, assembly GCF_046630445.1. Classification (NCBI taxonomy): domain Eukaryota; kingdom Viridiplantae; phylum Streptophyta; class Magnoliopsida; order Asterales; family Asteraceae; genus Rutidosis; species Rutidosis leptorrhynchoides. The sequence goes on along the minus strand of NC_092334.1, from coordinate 637,999,698 downwards.
GAAAATTTCATGATGGTGGTTAATTGGAGGTTTGATGGAGAGGCGATGGTATCCGGTGGTGGCAATCGATGTGGTGGTTGTGGTGTGAGTTATGGCAGTAGCACACAAAAGTTCGTAGGAAACAAACAAACATGGTGGTCGTTTATTATGGTTGAGTGGCGGTAACAGTGGTGGCCGGTTGTAGGGTGACGAGGTGATGATGCTCTTGGTGGTGGAAGGTTGTATGATGAAGAAGAATGATATTTGCATGTTTTGATAATCCCCACTGAATGTATATGTGATATGTAATGTATTATATATAGATAGATAAAGATAATCTTGAATTATAAACATCACACATCATGGTACAGTACTATGTATTTTATATTCAAACTTTAATTAAACGTGAATCATAATAATTAACTCTGCCGACAGTTTTCACGGGAAAAGTATCGTGCTCCGTTGTTAAACAGTGGCGGATAAAAGTGTTCAGAAAAATCCCATATTTTTAAATTAACTATATTTATTTATTTTGGTCATTATGGTATAAAATTCGATCATTACTTATTATATAAATTTTACATTAATTATTCACTCCCAACCCCAAGTAAAATATAAAAAGTTTTAAAATTTAATAAGTAGGTCCTAAATACATTTTTAGTAAGCCTAAAGTTTATAGAACTCCTTTTCGAATCACCGTTTATTTTAAAATCATATAAGTTTGAAGTTAACTTACTTAATATCAATCGGGATATCAAATGAGTATTACAATCATTTAATATTTATTTTTAATATATACTTCATTTATATATATGTAGATATATTTTAAATAATAATTATTATAATATTCTATTTTTATTTTATTTTACATAATTAAATTTTAATAGCAATAACATATAATATTTCAAATTATATCTTCAATTACCATTTATATATATATATATATATATATATATATATATATATATATATATATATATATATATATACATATCTATTTACAATTAATTGTTCGTGAATCGTCGAAACCGGTCGAAGGTAATTGAATATATTAAACAGTTCAAAAATTTTAGAGACTCAACATTACAAACTTTGCTTATCGTATCGAAATCATATAAAGATTAAGTTAAAATTTGGTCGGAAATTTCCGGGTCATCACAGTACCTCCCCGATAAAGAAATTTCGTCCCAAAATTTGAGTGAGGTGGTCATGGCTAACAATAAAAATGTTTTCATGATGCATATGAGTTGATAAATATAGTTTTTATCACCATTGAGTAATATGAATAAGACAATTCGATTACTCGAAGAGCACGAGTGAAGCTATCACAAACTAGTAAAATGAGGAAAGTAAGTTTCGTCATAACTTTTGGCGTAGTCATGGTTGAATTCCGGAATTCAAGGGATTTAAAAGAAAATCTTGGAAATCTATAAGATCTGATTCTTCGATATTTAAGGAAATTAGGATCTCTTTAATTAAATGCGATGATCTGTCCCGATTACTACGTCTGATATTTCCATTATAAATTTACCTTTTCCGTTCTATTAGTTTTCACCACTTCTATACTCAATTCCCAAATTCAAAAGATTTTAAAAATGCTTAATCCAGTTTTGATCCTTGTCCTTATCCTGACTATCGCAACAATCATTCTCCTTTTCCAACTTCCACGGGAGGAATCTGTTTACTTCTACTTCCCCTTGGGATTATAGCATTTTTAAATCTCTCGTGTCTTTATGTTGCGATAAACATTGATATCCACGGTTGTAATTTATGGGTTGTTATCGGGCTTTATATTCTCCCTTATATTTCGGAGTTCCTACTTCCGTCTTCTATAATCATTGTCATTCACAGTTAATGCTCTCTCTTATTTGCTGCGATTTATACCCCCTTTCTATTTCGGAGCTTCATGCTTTTGTTTTCTTTTCGCAAGTAATGGTCCAGAATTCATAGGTATGGAGTTTCGAATTATCATAATATACCAGGTAGAAAGGAAAAGTAGTAGCACGATTTGATTTGTCAAATTACCAGAATCACTGAGAATAGAACTATCAAGAATATACTTTCTTGATATGTTCAGAAGTTAAGCAGAATAAAAGAGTTATGTAACATGGCACATGATAACGTTATGATCTGTGAATCATCTCGTCCCATTAGAAACTCAGCATGACTTACTGTAATATAATCACGTTGATCAAGTGTCATTATATTATACTAACTCATGCATCAGTTCCCAACACTTCTAAAAAAAATCATTCATAATTCAAACTCAAATTTTATAGAAGAATAGAAACTAAAACAGTTTCTTTTATGATGTAACATAGATAGCACAAAAAGATAAATAATTTCGGACGAGAATATTTATGAAAATATCTTCAGAAATATCAAAGATATTTATGATGATTTTTTTTTTTTTTTTTTTGGAATTTCTAAGTTCGAAAGTTGATGAAGAAAAATTTTCCGCAAGATTTTAACATAACTTCGGAGCAAGACATTCTCTAAAGATTTCATCGGATCCAGAATTACCTGGATTCTTTGAATATAGGGTTTCGTCCTTGTATTTGTCCTTGGTCTCCTTCAGGGTAAGCTCAATCCGTTTATCAGTACCAAATTTTCTATCGAGCGTTCCTAACACTCCCTTCTTTATCATCAAACTTTTGGCCATTTAGACCATCTACAATTTTTCTGTTTCCTCTGCATTTAATGCTACGATATCTGAATCATTGGTTATAAATCCGAGGTGGTTTCAGGAAAATTGTGTTTTTAGATGAATAAACGCTGATGGTAATATGGTGGAATATAAAAGGTCCACCGGTAACAATAAAAGAGCACGCATATATATCAAGGTTATAATAAGGTTGTTTCGAATGAAAAGTCGAAATTGATTTACTGGAGCTGTGACAAAATTGGCTAATTTGAAAAATATTTTACAATGTTATTTTCGGTAATAACAATGCCTAAAGAGCTAGCACAGATATGTGTTAAGCGTTCACTCGGGTTCTGAGTGTTTTCAGGTGCATAACTATTGCTTAAATCTTTCTTCTCATAGATGAAGTGAGGTTGGTTCCTCCTCTCGATTGAGGTGTTTTTAAAAATCATGAAAGGTTTGAACGCAGACTGGAATTGTCAAGATACAAATGAAATTTAAGATGAAATCAAGTGACAAACTTGAAGAAATGTTTAGTTTCATATGTTATAATCAATATTTTAATTCATTTTAATTGTCCAATGTTATTAGTCCACAGTCGATAGTCCACAGTCCAATAATTCATATATAGTTTAATATATAATATTCGAATTAATTAATACGTATCATGACCCATTATATACATGTCTCAGACTCGATCACAACTCAAAGTATATATATTATTATAGAATCAACCTCAACCCTGTATAGCTACCTCGATCATTACTACATATAGAGTGTCTATGGTTATTCCAAATAATATTTATAGATGCGTCGATATGATATGTCAAAACATTGTATACGTGTCCCGATATTTAAAATGCGTAAATAACAGTATTTAAATGACGATAAATAAAGTGCGTAAAATAAATAACAGAAATTAAATGATGATAAATAAAATTGCGAGAATATAAATTGCGATAAATAAACTGCGATAAATAAATTGCGATAATAAAATGTAATAAGGAATTAACAGTTAGCTAGGAACAGTTAGCAAGGATTTTGTTAGCATGGATTCTTAACAAAATTTTCTCATGGTTAATTTGTTTGTTTCTAACAAATTTTATTTTTGTCCAATGTTTTCTTCATTATGCCACTTGTTGGATTCTGATAGATCAAAATCCAAATATGAAATTGAATGAAAAGGGTTATTCTGCGGTGAACAGATACGTATATCGATGGTTGTGAATAGGATAGTAAATGACTGTTGAATTAGATTTGAAAGAATGTACAGTGTACTTATTAATGTGAAATCTAAATATTCCTCGGGTATTACCTACCCATTAAAATATTTTCACCATTAACAGTTTGTACGAAAGAATTTTTAATTACAATCCTTATGAAAAAATATATATACATATATATTTTCTTCATATGTAATCATGGATTTAATGAGTCAATATGATGCTAAACTCATTTGATTTACCGTTAGAACAAGAATATATAATCTCTAAAACATTAGAGATTACATAATCGCCATGTCGAACGAAGATAAATGATGTAGAATGATTCGCAGATTGATGATTATGATTGAGGTACATAATGGGATGTTGAGGTGTGTGATGTTGAACTTGGGTTATTGGTGGTACTGGTATTGATGTTGGTGCTGGTGATATTGCTGAAGCTGTAAATTTTGCATCATATTCTCCAAAGTCACTATCCGAGCGCGAAATTTGTTGACTTCTTCTATTATTCCGGAATGATTGTCGGTTGGAACGAGCGGATGAATAAGGTTTAGAATTTTTGATAGAATATAATTGTGGCGAGATATTCGGGAAATGAGGGTGAAAATGATGTTTCGAACAGGTTCGCCGGTGGGTGCTTCAGGTTCTTCGCCAAGAGGGCAATATGGTGGATGAAAGGGATCACCTTCTTCTTGTCTCCAATGATTTAGTAGACTACGAACCCATCCCTAATTCATCCAGAATAGATGATGGCTAATTGGTTGATCCATTCCGGTCACAATGCTTTCGGAGCTTGAGTGAAACTCCATATCGAAATCTGAGGGACTTGAACTAGTTGAGGGATTCATCTCGTATGATCGGATGAAGGATTTTCGATAAGAATTAGATTATAGGATGTAGATTAGTACCCTGCAATACATAATTTACATATGCATATATAATACTAAAATCCCATAAGTTACTGAGGAATCTACGAAAGCTGTCAGGCAAAGTCTATAGTAATAGATACGCTAAGATATGAATTTTTTTCTATACACTATTCATGCAGTCAATGCAGTAAAATGTGTCTAGACTAAGAATGATACGCAAGTAATTTCCGACAAGAAATGATAAGCAAAACTTTTGACATGCAGACACGGTCGAAGTCCAGACTCACTAATGCATCTAAACAACTATCAGTTAAACACACTAATGCAAGACCTGGTTCGCTAAGACCACCACTCTGATACCACCTATAACGACCCGTCCTAATCCATCTGAACGAATACATTACATTTGGTTACATCGCGAGGTACTTGACCTCTATATGATACATTTTACAAACATTGCATTCATTTTTAAAAGACAAACTTTCATTATATCGAAAGTTGACGGCATGCATACCATTTCATAATATATCCAACTATAATTGACTTAGTAATAATCTTGATGAACTCGACGACTCGAATGCAACGTCTTTTGAAATATATCATGAATGACTCCAAGTAATATCTCTAATATGAGCAAATGCACAGCGGAAGATTTCTTTCATACCTGAGAATAAACATGCTTTCAAGTGTCAACCAAAAGGTTGGTGAGTTCATTAGTTTATCATAATCGATTATTTCCATAATTTTAATAGACCACAAGATTTCATATATTTAATTGTACACGTAAACCGAGTATAAAATAACACGTGTAATCCGCGAATTAAAAATCATTCATATGGTGAACGCTTGATAACCGACTTAACTTTAATGCATAGAATATCCCCAAACAGAACCTCTCGTCTGTATAATAATAATAATCTCGAAGTACTAAAGCATCCGTACCCAGGATAGGACTTGTCGAGGTCCATAGATCTATCTTTAGGATTCGCGTCGATTAGGGGCCATACCCGTTTCCTAATCATTAGGTTAACAAGCTAAAAAGGAGTGATATTCAATATTCATAATCCAGCCATAGAATGTAGTTTTTGATCACTTGTGTCTATTTCGTAAAACATTAATAAAATCGGCGCATGTATTCTCAGTCCCAAAAATATATATAAAAAAGGGAGTAATGAAACTCACCATAATGTATTTTGTAGTAAAAATACATATGACGTCATTGAACAAGTGTAGGGTTGGTCTCGGATTCACGAACCTATATTATTCATATATTTATTAAAGCATATACTTGTAATCAAACAAGTTTAGATATTATTATTAATTGCTATTTCAGTAACTTGTATGTTTCATTGGTAACTATATTAACTATATTTATTTTATATACTTTAGATAATTAATTAGTATTTATTATGAAAATATTAAGGTTGTTATACGATATGTTTTAAATATATTCTTATATAGCTATTTATTTGGTAAAATAATATTAATAATAATAATAAATAAAAATTTGTATATTTTTATGATAATAATAATACTAAAAGTAATTAGATTTAGTAATGATACGGCTATTAATAGTTTTGATAATAATACTTAATAATAAAACTAATGTTAGTAATAATAATAATTTTAATGAAAAGATAATAATGATAAGATAAAAATGTTAGTTTTCATAAAAATAATATTTTAAATAATAATGGTACTTTTAATAAAAATAATGATTCTAATAGAAATTTTAATAGTCATATTAATAATAATACTATATATTTTAATAATGATAATAATATTAATTATACTAATAATCTTATTTCTAATATTGGTAATAATAATAATAATAATAATAATAATAATAATAATAATAATAATAATAATAATAATAATAATAATAATAATAATAATAATAATAATAATAATAATAATAATAAAAGTGCTACCTTAATGAAACAAGCTTTAAAAAGATAAATGCCCCGGCCCGGGCTCGAACCCAAGACATCCCGCTATCCTGCTAACACCCCACGCCACTATTCTGATCTATTATTTCTGTTAGAAGTCCTACACTAATTCTATATAACTCGAATACTTGCAGGTTCCTTTTTCATCTTCCACTAATCGATCAGATAACCAAAATGACATCATCCCAACATGAAAACTAGTACGCGGCCCAAATATAAAAAGGCCAAATAAATTATCACGGCCCAAGAAGCAAAACCAATAAAGGGGTCCGATCCTTTCTGATTAAATAAATTAGTTGAGCGGTTTTAAAAAAAATAAAATAAGTTTATGGTGCACTGGAAGACCATTCGTTTTCTTGGATACCCTAAATGCTCACCAACATGTTTTCCTTTTACAGATCTTCTCGTCGTTACTGTATCATCCCAAATTCATCATAATCATCGAACATTTATATTATCATCTTCATCAACTAATCACCTTCATCATCATCACGATGATCATCATCATTAATCACTTATTTAAATTATGATTACATCATCATCATCATCATCTTAACATCGACTAGTTCATCATCATCATAATCAAACCGTACCCCATCATATATTTTCTTCATATATCGTCGGCTCATCATCTTTATCATTTATTCATGAAACCGTAGCAATTGGGTCTCAAATTTGGGTTGCAACCAAATGGAAGTAACAATAGTTTATCGTAGCGAAAACTAACAGGTGATGTATGGGTTTGAACTGCTCGATTAGAGAAATAGAAAACGTATGCAACTACAGTAATATCATCATCCTTCTTTATCATTAAACAGTAACTGTATCGGTTGTGAATTACAAGAGAGAGAATAAAGAGAGAAAAGAGTGTGGATCTTGGTGTTTTGATGAAAATAAATAGGAAGGATCGATTAATAAAAAAAATGGTTGTGGTGTTTGATATTGGTTGTATGTGGTGACGTTAGGATTGAAGGCGGCAGTTAAACTGTAGTAATGATAGCAAACGTAGTTGAAACATTAGTAACATGGTTCGATTAAACAATTGGTGATGGTGGTCTTTGATGGTTGTGGCGATATTTGATGATAGTAAGTGATCAAAGTAAGTTAAACAGAAACGGTAGTAACAACAGCTGGTTGCATAACATCGATTGAGTTTGATGGTGATGGCGGTTTCGAAATAGAAAAGTAGAGAGAGATATGGTTAGAGGTAGTGGTGGTTCTTGGTTAGCGATGGAGGTGGTGCAGGCGGTTTGTAACATCCCGCATTTTTCCGTTAAATTATTTTAACGCCCGTCTTTTCTTTTAAATAATGCCCTTCGTATCTAGTTTCGTATCCTTGTTAAGTAACATTTTAAATATTCTCGTTATCGGATTATAACGTCTCCCGTACTCCCGTGTAATTTAAAATATTCGTTCGGTTAACTCTCGCACCCGATTACAAACTAAAGGGGCTAGTTTTGCCAAAAAGACAAAGAGGTGACTAGCACATTGACTAGTCAACCTCCTCCCCATCTTTCTTTTATTTTCTTTTCCATTTTCTTCTCATACTTCTCCATTTTCTTTCAATCTTTCAAAAAGCAATTCATCATCTAATTTTGATTTAGGAAGCTCACAACAAATCCGACTACATATTCTTGATCCTCGTTTCATCCTCTTCGATTTGATACCAACCTCATCCATTTTGGGTAACTTTCTAAAATCACTAATTTTATGTGTTCTTGAGATTTTTGAGTTATAAAGTTGTTAATTAGTGTCTATGGCTCATTGTGATGTCGTGTATGTAAATTGTATGCTCGATTCGTTGTTTTTGGTGTAACTAGTTCAATATGAAAATTACTTGCTAAATCCTTGATTTTGGATGATCAAATGTTGTTAGATTGTTAAAGTGCATGTTTTAAAAGTGTTACTAGTATCATTAGCTTCGGTTTGATGTATAGGTTGATTAAGGAAACTCCAAGAACATGATTAATGATTTTGTGAACTTGGATTAGGGTTTGATAAGCTTTACATGAACTTTTGATGCGTCAAATGCTATGAGATATTGTTGTTAAGTGTTTTGTTGCAATGTGTGTTTGATTACCTTCGAAACGGCATAACATACATGTAAATTGGTTGCCCGAATCATAAAATGCGTTTTTGGAACTTGAACTTAGATTATGAATGTTTAATTTCGGTTTTTGGTTGATATAAGTGCAAGTTTGATTGATGATATGTATTTAGTTGCATTCCTCGTCAAAATACCTTTCCAACGATGTATGATAGGCGTTATAAGTGTTTACGGGTCAAGAGTTGTGTTTGAATTGGTTTTGGCTCGTGCATATTTGTGGAAAACAGAAACAGACCTGTACAGGGGGTGGCGCGGCGCGCCCCTTACCCGCGCGGCGCGCAGAATAGGCTGAACAGATTCTGACCTCCTTGTCCATTTACACGCGAAATGTTTGACTAGCTACCGACCTCCGATTCACATGAAACTTGTTCTAATATACTTATATATGAATATTTAGCATAGAAAAATAGTCCGGGACCCGACCCGAACATGTTGACTTTTTCGTTGACTTTGACCCGACCAAGTTTGACTTTTTGTCAAACTTAACCAATTAATTATGCAATCTTCCTAACATGCTTTTATACTTGTATCTTGCATGAAACTTGACAATTTGCTTCACATGCTATATTAATCGAGTCGTATCGAGCCATAGGACTAATTGAACATCTTTGACCTATCGCGTTTACCGTTATTGATACAACCTATATGTTTAGGTCGAGACTAGCTTTGTCTTTGCACGCGTTTACTTGTCGAAGTACTTTATTACTCTTGCACTCAAGGTGAGATCATAGTCCCACTTTTTCAATCACTTTTATTCTTTACATCGTGGGCTGAGAAACACATACATTTCATACTTATTTACTTTTCATGCTTTTACATTGTGAACAAATACGAATACAAAGATGCATACGAGTTTGAACAAAAGTCCTCAATCCAATTATCATTAGTTCCACTTGCAGGGTGTAAGTGTAAGCGTGCAATTATGTTGTGTGGCCATACGGGTTTAACAAACCCTCATTCAGACGGTTCGCTACCGTTAGTGAATGAAATATAATTTCAACAATGTATAGTGTAAGTTCTAACACTAAATTCAAAATTCAGAGGGAAGATTCGGTTAAGCCTTGATAATTGGGTGCTCGTGATACAAATACTATTTTGGAATGTGAATGATTCTGGTTGAGCAATTCTTAAAGAACCTTGTGGTTCAATACAATTTACTTACTAAACCTATGATTTCACCAACGTTTTCGTTGACAGATTTCTATGTTTTTTCTCAGGTCTTGCACGATATGTGATACATGCTTCCGCTCATTATTTGATACTTGCATTGGATGTCGAGTATACATGCTTTTCGTGGAACGTCTTTTGACTTTACTTTAAACTGTGTCGCCTGGATTTCAATCGTACTTAACGTTGTAACTTAACTTTTGGTTGAACAATTCTTGTAAACTTTGAAACAAATCTTTATTTTGAAATGAAGGCGACATATTTTGGTCAAACGTTATCTTAAAGACTTATAATCAGGTAATGGGACCCACGTAGCCGACGCCGTCACTTGACGATTTGTCGGGGTCGCTACAGTTGGTATCAGATCCTTGGTTGTAGGGATTTAGAGTTCATTTGTGTCAACCCCGAGTCATAGGGTACATAGGTGAATCTAGACTACAACCGGCATATAGACTGAAGTAGGAATTATTTGACTAATTGTGCATTTATACTCGAACTCTTCTATCATATCTAACTCGTATTCGATCTTGATCTTACGTTGATAAATTTTGTTGGTGCGCCACCTTGACTTTATGAAGTAATGTTAAATGCACATGAGAATCAGGGTAATATAATTTCCGGGATTATATTACGGTGATTCACATGGACGTTCCGACATTATGACATAGAGAATTTAGGGCGAGTCAAGGAAAATTTTCTCTCTATCCTTATTCCATACTCCGGTTAGTATTGTTGAAAATACTAACCAACGATATTCTTGTGTCTTGAAGGAACAATGGCTCCTCATCGTGTACGCCGCAATGAAACTCCCGAACAAGCTCTCGAACGGATGATAGCTACCGCCGTAGATGCGGCCATGGCCGGTCACTCATCCAACAACAATAATAATAACAACCACAACAACAACAACAACAACAACAATGGAGCCGGAAACTCAAACGAGGGATGCTCCTATAAAGCTTTCATGGGGTGCAAACCTCACACTTTTGATGGAACCGGGGGACCGGTCGTGCTCACCCGATGGTTTGAGCAAACGGAAGCCGTCTTTAGCATAAGCGGTTGTCGGGACCAAGACAAGGTCAAATACTCCACTCACACTTTCTCCGGAATTGCTCTAACATGGTGGAACACCTATGTTCAATCGGTGGGTACCGATGAAGCTCATGCCCTCTCTTGGGCCGATCTAAAGGAAAAGATGATTGTTGAATATTTTCCGCGCGAAGAAACCCGAAAGCTTGAGGAAGAACTAAGAGCTTTGAAAGCGGTCGGAAACGATCTTAAAGCTTATAATCAACGCTTCGCCGAACTATCCTTGATGTGTCCTAATCTTGTTAACCCCGAATCTCAAAGGATTGAGCTCTACATGCTCGGTCTTCCAAAAAGCATCAAACAAGGGGTGATGTCATCCAAACCCACTACTCATCAAGCCGCTATGAACATGGCTCGCCAACTAATTGAAACGGTTGACGAAATCGTAGTTCCGGCACCTAAGGCCGAGGATAAATCGGGCGGCAACAAAAGAAAGTGGGAACCCTCCCAATCAAGCAACAACAACTTTGCTAAGAAGCCTTACACCTCCGACGGCAAGAGGGGTTATACCGGACACCTACCGTATTGTAACGAGTGCTACAAACATCATTTAGGCGAATGTGGCAAACCATTTTGCTTGAAGTGTCAAAGAAGTGGCCATATAGCCCACGATTGTAGGAATACCGCTCCCGTCGCTCAAAAGGAGCACAATGCACCCAAGACAGGTGTTTGTTTTGAATGTGGCCAACCGGGTCATTTTAGGAGTGCGTGCCCAAATAAGAAAATCAACCCCAACGCACGCCGTTAAACTTTCAACATCAACGCCTAGGATGCCCGAGACGACGATGGACTAGTCACGGGTATGTTTCTTCTCGAAATTCTCACGTTTCATGTTTATTCGATTCGGTTACCGTTAGACGTTTTATAAACAAGTCTTTGACTCGTGCTCTTTACATTCCACTTTTTCCCCTAGATACTACTTAGATGATTTAAGTGACCAACGGAAAAAATATTGTGTGCCTATAAATTTTATTGGAGGATATACGTTAAGACTTTTGACTTGACACCTATAGAACTAGGGAGCTCGAAACCTATTCGTTAAAAAAAAAAAAAAAAAAAAAAAAAAAAAAAAAAAAAAATCCTCAATCCCACTTGAATGTGAATGTGGCCTCATCATCTTGTATAGATTGTTGTGAACTGAGTAATTTTCGGTTGGAAACCGATACCCTCTCCCTCGTATCCATTACCTCATGATTATTTGCACGAATCCCGTAGGTTCCAAATCGACCTCCGTTCCGGTTATCATCAATTGGGGGTTAAGGGAGACGATGTCTCCTGAGTCTTTTCCGAACTCGCAACGTTAGTTGTAAATCTCTCTTAGTACCATTCGATTTATCCAAGGCTCGTCCGTATCCATAAACCTCCTAAACCACGTATGCAAACTTATCTAGACAAATCTGTTATCGTATTTATAGATGACGTCTTAACTTATTTAAGTAAAGAAGGAAAACGAACAACAGCACCATCTTAGTCTCGAACTTTTGAGAAAAGAGCAACTCTATACCAAATTCTCCGAGTGAGAATTTCTGTTAAACGAAGTCAAATTTTCTAGACCATGATGTTAATGGTCAAGGCATTACAATCAATCTCGAAATCAAGCCACACGTAATCATGAAACTCTCTCAACTCAGACTTGTATTCGTAAAATCCTAGATCTCGTCTATTTTTACCGAAGATTCATTCCTGACTTTTCTCGTGTTACACGACTTTTAAACTCGTAAACTCACTAAGGAAAACTTTAAATCTCTCCGTGTCCAAACCTTGAGCGTGATTCTTCACACCAACATTTCTAGCTAAATTCGTATAGCACCAAATGGAATTCAAATAGGGAAATATTTCTACTTGAATGCCGAAAGGCGTACTCTCTCGACTCAAATTCAACGTAACTGAAATTCGTTATTTTGCACGAAGAATTCTAATACTAAATTGTGGATCCGATCAACTTCCTCATCATCACGTACCACACTACATACCTCTGTTATTTCACCGTTACCGTCTGATATTACTGGAACTTAAGATAACACACAATCCAACGATACTTCACTCTTCTTTGACTTAACGCCCTTGTGTTTCTGATAATCGGTCAACTATTATTCAACCCCGAACTATACAACCACGTATACTATCTCGTCTCTCTTTCAGACTTCAACTTTTTACAACTAGAGGCACGATATGGCAACCTCGAGGTGTAAGCTCATCCAATTCTAAGTCCTCATCTCACTTTTATCTTTATCGCTCGCATTTCTGTTTAAAGAAACTCCTTGTAACATTTCTCCATGGATAGAGAAATTCCTCATATTACATTAGTATTCGCCACGAGGGTGAATGGTCCTAACGAACCTTTTTCGAACCCTAACTGACTTGTTCAAACACATCTTAAGAGATTCTATTCCAACCCACTTAGACATGAGTACCGCGTGCCACCCACAACCCGATGAACCAAGCAAACGAACGATTTACGTCTTGGAAAGACATGTCACGACTCGTATTGTCACCTTTAGTAGATCACTCTTACAACAGTAGTTACCACTCGTGTGTTCGCACGCACTTTCCGAAACCCTATATGACCGCTAATGTCATACCCCCGTTCATTCAACCAAGCGTCAACCACCGAAATCTGAACTCCATCAAGAAACAACAATTGAGATCATTCAAGTCCGGGAAGGGCTCGAGGCGGCCCGTAGTCGTCAAAGGAGTTATACCAAACTTAGATGAAAACCTCACAAATTCCAGTGTGTAACCGCGTAATATTGAGAAACCGCACCTTGGAAAGGTGTAATCCATTTTGGGGAAATCGAGAAAGGCTAGCCGCAATATCGAACCTTTTGAAACCTTGGGGCGTATTGGAACCGCTTCCTACCGCTTAGAACTTTCGACTCAATTAAGCTTCCGTTTACCCTACATTTCGTGTAACAAACTTGGAAACGTGTCCTGCGGAACAGGAACGTGCAATCCTGCCAGATACACCAACTATTGATGACAAACTTCTCTTCATGGGAAAACCGGTTAAAACCGGGGATCGTAAAACCAAACCTTAATGCAACGTAAAACCCTAACTATCTAAATTCGTGAGAACACTCAAGGACGTACCTTCACTTATTCATAGCATGGACAACGTAAAGTCTCGAATAAGAGATATCGACTACTACTTCCAACTAAATTTCGGGACGAAATTTCTTTTGAGGTGTGGATAATGTAACATCCCGCATTTTTCCGTTAAATTATTTTAACGCCCGTCTTTTCTTTTAAATAATGCCCTTCGTATCTAGATTCGTATCCTTGTTAAGTAACATTTTAAATATTCTCGTTATCGGATTATAACGTCTCCCGTACTCCCGTGTAATTTAAAATATTCGTTCGGTTAACTCTCGCACCCGATTACAAACTAAAGGGACTAGTTTTGCCAAAAAGACAAAGAGGTGACTAGCACATTGACTAGTCAACCTCCTCCCCATCTTTCTTTTATTTTCTTTTCCATTTTCTTCTCATACTTCTCCATTTTCTTTCAATCTTTCAAAAAGCAATTCATCATCTAATTTTGATTTAGGAAGCTCACAACAAATCCGACTACATATTCTTGATCCTCGTTTCATCCTCTTCGATTTGATACCAACCTCATCCATTTTGGGTAACTTTCTAAAATCACTAATTTTATGTGTTCTTGAGATTTTTGAGTTATAAAGTTGTTAATTAGTGTCTATGGCTCATTGTGATGTCGTGTATGTAAATTGTATGCTCGATTCGTTGTTTTTGGTGTAACTAGTTCAATATGAAAATTACTTGCTAAATCCTTGATTTTGGATGATCAAATGTTGTTAGATTGTTAAAGTGCATGTTTTAAAAGTGTTACTAGTATCATTAGCTTCGGTTTGATGTATAGGTTGATTAAGGAAACTCCAAGAACATGATTAATGATTTTGTGAACTTGGATTAGGGTTTGATAAGCTTTACATGAACTTTTGATGCGTCAAATGCTATGAGATATTGTTGTTAAGTGTTTTGTTGCAATGTGTGTTTGATTACCTTCGAAACGGCATAACATACATGTAAATTGGTTGCCCGAATCATAAAATGCGTTTTTGGAACTTGAACTTAGATTATGAATGTTTAATTTCGGTTTTTGGTTGATATAAGTGCAAGTTTGATTGATGATATGTGTTTAGTTGCATTCCTCGTCAAAATACCTTTCCAATGATGTATGATAGGCGTTATAAGTGTTTACGGGTCAAGAGTTGTGTTTGAATTGGTTTTGGCTCGTGCATATTTGTGGAAAACAGAAACAGACCTGTACAGGGGGTGGCGCGGCGCGCCCCTTACCCGCGCGGCGCGCAGAATAGGCTGAACAGATTCTGACCTCCTTGTCCATTTACACGCGAAATGTTTGACTAGCTACCGACCTCCGATTCACATGAAACTTGTTCTAATATACTTATATATGAATATTTAGCATAGAAAAATAGTCCGGGACCCGACCCGAACATGTTGACTTTTTCGTTGACTTTGACCCGACCAAGTTTGACTTTTTGTCAAACTTAACCAATTAATTATGCAATCTTCCTAACATGCTTTTATACTTGTATCTTGCATGAAACTTGACAATTTGCTTCACATGCTATATTAATCGAGTCGTATCGAGCCATAGGACTAATTGAACATCTTTGACCTATCGCGTTTACCGTTATTGATACAACCTATATGTTTAGGTCGAGACTAGCTTTGTCTTTGCACGCGTTTACTTGTCGAAGTACTTTATTACTCTTGCACTCAAGGTGAGATCATAGTCCCACTTTTTCAATCACTTTTATTCTTTACATCGTGGGCTGAGAAACACATACATTTCATACTTATTTACTTTTCATGCTTTTACATTGTGAACAAATACGAATACAAAGATGCATACGAGTTTGAACAAAAGTCCTCAATCCAATTATCATTAGTTCCACTTGCAGGGTGTAAGTGTAAGCGTGCAATTATGTTGTGTGGCCATACGGGTTTAACAAACCCTCATTCAGACGGTTCGCTACCGTTAGTGAATGAAATATAATTTCAACAATGTATAGTGTAAGTTCTAACACTAAATTCAAAATTCAGAGGGAAGATTCGGTTAAGCCTTGATAATTGGGTGCTCGTGATACAAATACTATTTTGGAATGTGAATGATTCTGGTTGAGCAATTCTTAAAGAACCTTGTGGTTCAATACAATTTACTTACTAAACCTATGATTTCACCAACGTTTTCGTTGACAGATTTCTATGTTTTTTCTCAGGTCTTGCACGATATGTGATACATGCTTCCGCTCATTATTTGATACTTGCATTGGATGTCGAGTATACATGCTTTTCGTGGAACGTCTTTTGACTTTACTTTAAACTGTGTCGCCTGGATTTCAATCGTACTTAACGTTGTAACTTAACTTTTGGTTGAACAATTCTTGTAAACTTTGAAACAAATCTTTATTTTGAAATGAAGGCGACATATTTTGGTCAAACATTATCTTAAAGACTTATAATCAGGTAATGGGACCCACGTAGCCGACGCCGTCACTTGACGATTTGTCGGGGTCGCTACACGGTTCAAGATGGTTGAGTGATAGTCTAGTAGTCACATAAGGGTGGTGATCGTGAAGGTCATGATGGTGACGATGGTTCACGAAGATGAAATGAAATAAAAAAAAATGGTGATTTATATAGGAAACGTAATATGGCAGCAACGTTAGCATGAATGGATGGAGAGTGAACAAGAAGATGAGTGGTGGCTTACGATAATGTTTGTGGATCAAAGAATTGAAGCTGTAGTAGTTGTAGGTTTAATCGTGATGAGGGTGTTCGGTTGTTCCTTGTTTAAAACAGAAACGTTTATGTAGCGATTGTAGTAGTCAAATAACACAACAAGTAAATGTAAAGAAAATTTCATGATGGTTGTTAATTGGAGGTTTGATGGAAAGGCGATGGTATCCAGTGGTGGCAATCGATGTGGTGGTTGTGGTCTGAGTTATGGCAGTAGCACACAAAATTTTGTAGGAAACAAACAAACATGGTGGTCGTTTATTATGGTTGAGTGGCGGTTACAGTGGTGGCCAGTTGTAGGGTGACGAGGGAATGATGCTCTTGGTGGTGGAAGGTTGTATGATAAAGAAGAATGATATTTGGGTGTTTTGATAATCCTCACTAAATGTATATGTGATATGTAATGTATTCTATATAGATAGATAAAGATAATCTTGAATTATAAACATCACACATCATGGTACAGTACTATGTATTTTATATTCAAACTTTAATTAAACGTGAATCATAATAATTAACTCTGCCGACAGTTTTCACGGGAAAAGTATCGTGCTCCGTTGTTAAACAGTGGCGGATAAAAGTGTTCAGAAAAATCCCATATTTTTAAATTAACTATATTTATTTATTTTGGTCATTATGGTATAATATTCGATCATTACTTATTATATAAATTTTACATTAATTATTCACTCCCAACCCCAAGTAAAATATAAAAAGTTTTAAAATTTAATAACTAGGTCCTAAATACATTTTTAGTAAGCCTAAAATTTATAGAACTCCTTTTCGAATCACCGTTTATTTTAAAATCATATAAGTTTGAAGTTAACTTACTTAATATCAATCGGGACATCAAATGAGTATTATAATCATTTAATATTTATTTTTAATATACTTCATTTATATATATGTAGATATATTTTAAATAATAATAATTATAATATTCTATTTTTATTTTATTTTACATAATTAAATTTTAATAGCAATAACATATAATATTTCAAATTATATCTTCAATTACCATATATATATATATATATATATATATATATATATATATATATATATATATATATATATATATATATATATATATATATATATATATATATATATATATATATATATATATATATATATATATATATATATGTATATATATATATATACACATACACACACATATCTATTTACAATTAATTGTTCGTGAATCGTCGAAACCGGTCGAAGGTAATTGAATATATTAAACAGTTCAAAAATTTTCGAGACTCAATATTACAAACTTTGCTTATCGTATCGAAATCATATAAAGATTAAGTTTAAATTTGGTCAGAAATTTCCGGGTCGTCACAATGTCGGTTACTAGGTGTTCACCATATGAATGATTTTTATCTCTATGTATAGGATGATGTTTATGAAAAATGGAAATATGAAATCTTGTGGTCTATTATTACAATTTGATATATAGGTTAAACCTATAACTCACCAATATTTTTATTGACGTTTAAAGCATGTTTATTCTTAGGTGGTTATTAAGAGCTTCCGCTGTTGCATGCTAATTTATGGACAAGAGTTGGAGTCAGCATGCTTGTATAATATTGTTTAAAAACTGTCGAAGACATATATTGTTGTGTAATATTATTGTAAACCATTATATAATGGTCTTGTGAAAACGCTATATTTTAGATTATCATTATTTGATAATCGTCGTAATATTTTAAAGGTTATGGTTTGTTTTAAAAATCGAATGCAGTCTTTGAAAAACGTCTCATATAGAGGTCAAAACCTCGCAACGAAATCAATTAATATAGAACGTTTATAATCGATATGAATGAGACATTTCATGATGGGTCAGATATTGACAATGATGGGGATGGTTCGGATAGCGGTGATAATTCCGAACATAGTGCGAGTTCTAGTGATGAGGAGACTACGTTTGAAACTGGTCCAACCATACCAGTTGTTCCTATACTTAGACGCTCGACTAGAGTGCCCAAACCTAATCCTAGGTATTCTCCATCAACAAACTACTTGCTCTATACCGAGAATGGTGAACCCGAAAGTTATTTTGAAGCAAGAAAGTCCAAAGAATCCATACAATGGGAGCTTGCTATGAAAGAAGAGATGGGGTCACTTGAGAAGAACAAAACTTGGTCACTAGTGAAATTACCTCATGATAAAAAGGCGTTGCAAAACAAATGGGTGTATAGAATAAAGAATGAGGCTGATGGCAAGAAGAGGTATAAAGCACGGTTTGTGGTTAAAGGGTTTCAACAAAGGAAAGGGGTTGATTACCAAGAGATATTCTCACCGGTGGTGAAGATGACTACTATTCGTTTGGTGCTTTCGTTGGTCGCATCTGAGGACTTACATCTACAACAACTAGATGTGAAGACAGCATTCTTACACGGGGATCTTGACGAAGAGATCTACATGAGGCAACCCGAGGGCTTTGAGGTAAAAGGTAAAGAGAAGTGGGTTTGTATGTTAAAGAAAAGTTTGTATGGATTGAAACAAGCACCTCGGCAATGGTACTTGAGATTTGATGAGTTTATGAAGAAGGTTGGTTTTGTAAAATGTGAAGCGGACCATTGTTGTTACTTGAAGAAATTCAAGTCTTCTTACATAATCTTGTTGCTATATGTTGATGACATGTTGCTTGCGAGTTCCGACATGTCCGAGATCAATAAGTTGAAAGGTATGCTTTCAAAAGAGTTCGAGATGAAGGATCTTGGTAGTGCTAAGCAAATACTTGGAATGAGTATTGTGCGTGATAGTGCTAAAGGTGTTCTATACTTGTCTCAATCCAAGTATATTGAGAAAGTAGTAGAAAAGTTTAATGTTGATAAAGCAAAGGCTCGTACAATGCCTTTAGGTAGCGCGATAAAGTTATCGAAGAATCAATCACCTAAAACGGAAGAAGACAAAGCGGAGATGGAAAAGGTTCCGTATAGATCGGCCGTGGGAAGTATTATGTATGCCATGGTCTGTACGGGACCGGATATAGCTCATGCATTGGGAGTTGTAAGCCGTTATATGTCTAATTCGGGGAAGGAGCATTGGGAAGCGGTCAAATGGTTGCTTCGTTATTTAAAAGGTACTTCTAGTATGAGATTGTGTTTTACTAAAAGCAATGTTATACTTAGAGGTTATGCGGATGTAAATTTGGGTGAATTTGGTGATTGGGGTAAGAGTACTGTGGGATAT
The DNA here is from genome assembly GCF_046630445.1 of Rutidosis leptorrhynchoides. Taxonomy (NCBI): domain Eukaryota; kingdom Viridiplantae; phylum Streptophyta; class Magnoliopsida; order Asterales; family Asteraceae; genus Rutidosis; species Rutidosis leptorrhynchoides. The sequence continues at coordinate 637,979,680 of NC_092334.1, read as the reverse complement.
GTGTTCATAGTTGGTAAGACGGCGGTTAGTTGGATGTCTAGACTAAAAAGGAGTGTTGCTTTGTCGACCACCGAGGCCGAGTACATGGCTATTGCGGAAGATTCTAAAGAGCTTGTTTGGTTGAAGAACTTCTTGTATGAGTTGGGTAAAAGACAAGACAATTGCGTCTTATATTGTGACAACCAAAGTGCAAACAATCTCGCAAAGAATACGGTATTTCATAATCGCACAAAACACGTTGATTTGAGGTATCATTTCATTCGAGAACGTATTGAAGATGGTACTTTGACATTGGAGAAAGTCCTTGGTATGAAGAATCCCGCGGATATGTTTACTAAGGTGGTGTCAATGGACAAGTTGAAGTTTTGCATAGCTTCAACGGGTCTTCTCATGAACTAATGAGAAGGTGGTGACCGACTAGGAGATAGAGAGATGATGATTCGATTCTAACAAGAAGTGTTGAAGACCTTGTGTCACACCCCCAAATAGGGCCTGGGGTATTTGTGACTAATTATATCAAATCACAGTTGTATAAACGAGAACGACTCTACATGAGACGTTTTATTGAGTTTTGCAGCGGAAGATAAATAGATTACATTGTATTTAATAAACAACGCATTAAATGTCTTTAATTGATATGATATGTAATGAAGACTCCAAGCATAGCAAGCAATCATCATCAAATTAGCAAATGTAAGTCGTTCAAATTATCCATGAATGACTCGTTGAAATGTTGCTTTCAATTAGCAAATACACAGCGGAAGCATTATGTAGGACCTGAGAATAAACATGCTAAATAGTGTCAACCAAAGGGTTGGTGAGTTCATAGGTTTATCATAAATAATGATTTCAATAATAGTGTTAGACCACAAGATTTAATAAAGTTGATATAGAAATATCAATATAAAGTATTGATTGATATAGAAATACCAATCTAAAAGTAATGCTGAGTTTGAAATATCGCGACTAAACAAAAGTTACCCCGTGACACTTGTTATTCATGTCGTTGAATCATTATTATGTACACAAAGACCAACGGTCAAATGGACAGAGACGTCACTCTCAGTAGCGCTACTCACAATAACTAAGTTTGCATCTTATACCTCAGCAATTAATGATATTACGGTGGGGATTTAGCATGACAAAGCATGTATATAGCATAAAATTTTGAGTACTTGTGGCTAAACGTAAAACAGTTATAAAAGTTGCGCATGTATTCTCAGCCCAAAAATATATATAAAAAGGGAGCTATGAAAACTCACGATACTGTATTTCGTATTTCGTAGTAATTAAGCTTATGAGCGGCACTGAACAAGTGCAAAGTTGTCCTCGGATTCAGGAACCTATATCAAATATATATATTAACATATATACTCGTAATCGAATAAGTTTATATATGTTATTTCAATTGTTATATATTCTTATATATATATATATATATATATATATATATATATATATATATATATATATATATATATATATATATATATATATATATATATATATATATATATATATATATATTCTATATTTAAGTATTTGTTTGATAAAATGATTTTAATAATGATAATGAATAAAGAGTTGTATTATTTTGTAATAATAATAATAATAATGTTCATAATGATACTAGTAATAAAAATAATAATAATAACAATAATAATAATAATAATAATAATAATAATAATAATAATAATAATAATAATAATAATAATAATAATAATAATAATAATAATAATATAGTTTTAATGTTAGCAAAAATGATAATTTTTGTAAAAATGATAATAACGATATTAATAATAACAATACTAATAATGATAATTATACTTATGTTAAAAATGATAATAATAGTACTATTAATTATAAAATGATACTAAAATAATGATAACTTTAATAAAAATGATAATTTTTACTAAAAATGATGTTTTTCATTAAAAATGTTAAAATGATAGTTTTGATATTAATAATTCTTTTAATAATAACTTTATTAATGATGATAATACTAATAACAAAAATGATAATGATAATTCTTAATATTAATGATAATAATATTAATAATTCTATTAGTGATAAAATAATAATATTAATAATAATAATTTGTAAAAATATTAATTTTACTATTAGTGTTAGATATGATAATGATTTTAGTAATAATAATAATAATAATAATAATAATAATAATAATACTTATAATAACATTAATAATAATAATGGTTTTAATACTTGTGACTATGTTGATAATAATTATAATACTAACACTAATAATAATTATGATACTAGTAATATTAACAATATCTAATAAAAATAATAATAATATTAATATTAATAAGAATAATGGAAATGATAATAATAATACTAATAAAAATGAAGCTACCTTCAAGAAAATAGACCGAAAAATAATACTGCCCCATCAGAGACTCGAACCCGCGACCTTTTGTAAACCAGAAACGCCCTCAAACCATTGATATGTCATTGTTTTCTTGAATTAAACCAGTTTCTAAATATTTATAAACCGTATTTCTGTTTTCCTTTTATTCTTCTTCTTCAGTTTAATTCAACGGGAAAACCAATATTCAAATTAATCCATTTATAATTTGTGTTAGGATGTTACATTGAATCAGAAACAACTAATAATTGTGATTTTGACACACACAAAAATTATAACGATGAAGAACAGATACTGCTGTATTCGAAAAAGAAAAAAAATAATACAAACTCAAACCTTGATCATGAATTAGAGATCGTTTTAAATAAAGATTATAACATGAAAAAGGTGCTAAATCGTTTACAGAAACTTTATAAATCATCAATTTGAGCTGAAATATCAAAATGAATCCGAATTTCCCTATGAACACTTCGTTTGACTTTTTTGTAAAATAACTTTGACTCTAAAATTACAACTCGATATGATGAATTGGAATTTGAGGTTTTGCAGAAAGTTTCATTAGAGAATTTCTAACATAACTACACTTATAGATTTTGAAATGGGATTCATTTTAGAGCTTTAAAAAAAATAAAACGCAAACAGGGTACAGGACCTGTGTTCATCATTTTCTACTTAAATTAAATCAGAAAATGTCTGTAATGATGTTAATTGATAATGGTAATGAAAGAGGTGAATGAGGTAATCCATATTACTTGAACAATTCGATGGTTTTATAATCAATTTGAGTCGATAAGATACAAATTATAAACCAGTAGGAAAATAAAAAAAATTCAGGAGAATAATAAAAAAATTATAATGCTGGATCGTGGGATTAAAAAAAAATAAATCTTGATCATGATCCTAGAAAAGTTTAAAAGCAGATCACGTTTATTTAAAAAAAAATCAAATACCTAATTTGTTTGCATCTGATTGATAATTGGAGTGGGTGTCGATCGGATTTAAATAAATAAAAATAATAAAAGTAGATAAAAATATAAAAAATATAAAAGCAGATCACTTTAAAAAAATATAAAATTAAAAAGGCTGATAACCTAATTTAGGTATTTATTGTCTTTTTCATTTTATTTTTAATTATTATTATTAAGTAAATACATTAATAATAATAATACTAATAATAATTAATAATAACAATTATATTAATAATAATTATTATTATAATTATAATAATAATAATAATAATAATAATAATAATAATAATAATAATAATAATAATAATAATAATAATAATAATAATAATAATAATAATAATAATAATAATAATAATGATAATAGATAAAGATAAGAATAATAAATATGATATTTCTAATATTAATAATTCTTAAATAACAATACTAAATATAATGATAATTTATGTTAACGATATTAATAATTATCATAATAAATGATAAATAATAATAATTTTGATAATAATTTTGATAATAATAATAATAATATTGTTTGACAATACTGATAATGATAATTATAAATGATAATGATAATATTGTTAAATAGTATTAATTAATACTAATGTATTATTATTTACAAATAATTGTTCGTGAATCGTCGGAATTTGTCGAGGTTAAATGAAATTACGAACACAGTTCAAAATTTTTGAGATTCAGTTTAACTGACTTTGATTATCGTGTCAGAATCACATAAGGATTAAGTTTAAATTTATTCGAAAATTTCTGGGTTGTCATAGTACCTACCTGTTAAAAGAAATTTCGTCCCAAAATTTAGTTGTTGCCATCAATCGGCGTTGTTCGTACATAGACGAGGATATTTACGTTTTATTTGGTCTTCACGTTCCCAGGTATGCTTGGGGCCTTGCGTGAATTCCAACAGATAGAATATTGTTTTGTTTCAAACATTTAAATCATACGAACCAAGATTTCTATAGGTTCTTCTATAAAGTGCATTTTATTATTAATGTGGAGGTAATTCAAAGGAATAACAAGAGTGTCATTTGACTAGGTTATCCTCAAAGGGATGATGGTGATATACAAGCATTTCAGTAAACTGAACACATGAAATGTGTTATGAATAGTATTGAGCTCATTTAAAACTTTGAGCGTTTATGCCACAATATTAGGGCAGACAAATAGAGAGGAGTTCGTGAAAATCACGGTCATGAAATTTGATAGAGATCGTTATTGTTTACAACAAGGATGATGAATATGAGTTAAAAAATAGAGTTTTATCAACATTAAATAATAGGGATAAAACAATTCGATTACTCGAAGAGTACGAACGATGCTATCACAAAAGAGTGGGTTGAGTAAATTAAATGTTTGCCTTAACTTTTGACACAGTTAAAGTTGATTTTCGGAATTTAAGGGATTTAAAGAAATCTTTGATTCTCCGGTAATTACGAAAATTAGGATTTCTTTAATTAAATGCGGTGAATTGCCTCAATTGTGGTGTCTGGAATTTTGCTATAAATTAGCTTCTTCCGTTTCATTATCTTCACCACTTCTATACTTTCTTCCTAAATTCATACTTCCAAAAGATTTGTTAATATGCTCAATCCTGTATTGGTACTTGTTATTATATTGACCATATATGCAGTCATTCTTCTTTTTCTTTTACCACCAGAGGAATCTGTTTACTTCTACTATGCTCTTGGGGTTATAGTGTTTTTAATTCTCAAGTGTCTTTATGTTGCTATACGCATTGATATACACGGTTTGTAATTTCCGTGTTGTTATCGGGCTTTATATTTTCCCTTGTATGTCGGAGCTCTTTGCCTTTTTATTCTCATCTCGACTCTAAGTAAAGCGAGTAATGGTTCAGAATTTGTAGGTATGGAGTTCCGAATGATCATAATGTTCTAAGTAGAAAGGAACATAATATCATGATTTGATTTGTCAAATTACCAGAATATTCGAAAAAGACCGAATCATCAAGAAAAATATTTTCTTGATATGTTAGAGGTTAAATAGAATGCAAGAGTCGTGTAGTATGGCAAATGATGATTATAAAGTCTATGAATCATCATCTTCCATTAAAAATTTAGCATGACTTACTATAATATAATCACGTTGGCCTGACGTCATTATATTATACTAACTCATGCTTCAATTCTCAACACTTCTTCAAAACATTTATAATTTAAACTTGAATTTTACAGAATATAGAAACTAAAACAGTTTCCTTTATGATGTGATAAAGATATCGCAAAGAGATAATTAATTGCGGACAAGAATAGTTATGAAGATATCTTTAGAAATATAGAGGATATTTATAACGAAAGATACGATGATATCTTAGAATTTCTAAGATCGAATGATAATGAGGAAAATTCTTCCGTAAAGATTTAGGATGCGTAAAAAGATCTTCTGTGGTTTTTATCAGAAATCGAATCATCTAGATTCTTTGATTACAGGTTTAGTCCTTGTGATTTGTCCACAGCTTCCTTCATTGTTTGCTCAATCCGTTTTCCAGTTCCAAATCTGAGCTTTTTCAATACGTCATTCTTTATCATCAAACTTTTGGCCATTAAGACCATCTATAGCTTTTGCTGCTTCGTCAGCATTCTCAGGGTTAACGAATCTGGATCATTGATTATTAATCTGAGATGGTTTCAAGAAATTTCGTTTTTAGATGATGAAACGCTGATTGTGATCGTCAACAGATCTAATGGTTGACGAATAGGCGTTGTTGATTTCAAAAGTAATGAATGATAATTTCGATGGTTTGAGGCTGATAATTCATCATAGAATACGAATGAATATAATTCATGAATGTAGTGATTTTTAAAAGGATAACACCTGCTAAAGCTTTACTTGGATTCTGATATGTCAAAATCAGAATATGTAATTGAATTTGTATGAAGATGGTTGTTCTTTTTAGTGAACGGATACATATATCTTGTGGATGTATAGTTACTGATTATTGAATCAGAATTTGTAGAATGTAAGGTGTAACATATTAATGTGAAATCTAAATATTTCTCGGGTATTACCTACCCGTTAAAATATTTTCACAATTAACAGTTTGTACAAAAGAATTACAATCTTTATGAAGATATACGTTCATATATGTATTCTTCAGATATAATATAGATTTAATGAGTAATATAATATTAAATTCATTTAATCTGCTGTTGAAACGAGAATAAATAATCTCCAAAATCTTAGAGATTTCATAATTGTCGCGAAATATTTCGTTAATGAAGTTATGATTCAATAGTTCATCGTTCATTGTTATAGATATACCTTGGTGTATGATGTTGGTGCTCGTGAAATCCTTGTGAAATTCATAAGACATGAATAATGTTTTCTAGAAAGCTTCGAGTATGTCGTAAATAAAAGTGTAAAACCAAACATGTATTTGAATAATACACTTGGTTTATTATGAAATGGAGTTTATTATGCTGGAGCAGTGATTAACGATTGTTAAGTCATTAACAAAGAATGTACATCATAGCATATTAGTGATCTGAATTAACCAAGTAATACGTACTAGTTAAGATTCATACATAATAGCTTAGTACGAAAAGATTTATTATTGTTCCAAACCATATATATATATATATATATATATATATATATATATATATATATATATATATATATATATATATATATATATATATAAAGTATACATATATAATTCTTCAGGAAGAATGAGTCAATACATCTTAACTCATTATTACTAATATTCCTTAGTATTTAGGGGCGTATGATGTTGATGTTTGAGGTACCGATTATGATGTTGAGATGTGGGATGCGGATGTTGTTGTTGGTGAAGTTGGTGCTGTTGGTGATGATGCTGATAGTACTGGTCTTGCTGGTTATGATGCTGGTGCTGCTGATGCTCTTAGATTTCGCACCATATTCTCCAGAGCCACTACTCAAGCGCGAAGCTCGTTGACTTCTTCTATTATTCCGGTATGATTGGCGGTTCGGACAAGCGGATGAATAAGATCTAGAATTTTCAATATTATATATTCGTGACGGGATATCCTGGAAATGAAGATGAAAATAGTGTTCCGAACACGTTTGCCGGTAAGTGCTTCAGGTTCTTCACCAAGAGGTAAATTCGGTTGGTGGAAGGGATCACCTTCTTCTTGTCTCCATTGATTAAGTTTGCTACAAACCCATCCCCAATTCATCCAAAATAGATGATGGCTGATTGGTTCGTTTGTTCCGGTTACGCTATCTGTGGAGTTCGAGGAATCAAGTGAGAAATCCATGTTATGTGTTTGGAATTAGGGTTTTTGATACGAGTGAGTGTTGAATACTGAATGATATATTCGTCTCTTCGAATAGTATATATGGCAAAAGGATTTTCGTAATTTACGGAGAAAATTTAGAAAAAGTGTTAGACAAAGTCTATTGAGATAGATATGATAAGATATAATAAGATATGATGTGTCTATACTCCAATAATGGCAGTATGACGTGTCTAGATGATAAGTATGTAATTGGATAATCTTTTAATTAAAGATTTTCAATTCGCAATGGCATATTCAGGTCTAGGGGCTTGAGCTATAGGATCCTTTAAATCGGTAATCCAAACTCTTCCATTCTAGAGTTTCGTAGACGTCATCCGTCAAAAAAAGTTCAATGATCAAAAATAACGAGAAATCAAAGATTTAAAAGTAATGAATATGAGTAGTGATTATAATGTCTTTGAGATTCTCAATAACTCAATGACATTTTCTGGTTCGAAAATCGATGCATAAAGGCATAAGGCATATAGGTACGTGATATAACAGGGAGTTATATATGTTTGAGTATGAATAGTAACAAATATAGGAGTTTCAAAATTCATGGATAATATTTCATGTAATACATATGTAATACACAAACCATGATAGTTGACTTAGGAATGTCAAGAATTTCAGAAATCATAGTGTCGCATTTAGATGCGGTGGCGTAATTGGATAATACTTAGGAGAATTAGCAGAGTTCTTAGATTGGCTCGGCATTCTAAGATAAGTAAAGTTCCTAAAGTATAGTGTAGCATTTAACAATTAAAGGCAACAATTAAAGGCACTATAGTCAAGGAAAGTTGTAGTCCTACATTGCTAAGGTACCTAATTTTATAAGGCACACTTAAAATGCAATCCTGGTTCTCTACAACAGTACTGCTCTGATACCAATCTGTCACACCCCTAAATAGGGTCTGGGGTATTTGTGACTAATTATATCAAATCATAGTTGTATAAACGAGAACGACTCTATATGAGACGTTTTATTGAGTTTTGCAGCGGAAGATAAATAGATTACATTGTATTTAATAAACAATGCATTAAATGTCTTTAATTGATATGATATGTAATGAAGACTCCAAGCATAGCAAGCAATCATCATCAAATTAGCAAATGTAAGTCCTTCAAATTATCCATGAATGACTCGCTGAAATGTTGCTTTCAATTAGCAAATACACAGTGGAAGCATTATGTAGGACCTGAGAATAAACATGCTAAATAGTGTCAACTAAAAGGTTGGTGAGTTCATAGGTTTATCATAAATAATGATTTCAATAATAGTGTTAGACCACAAGATTTAATAAAGTTGATATAGAAATATCAATATAAAGTATTGATTGATATAGAAATACCAATCTAAAAGTAATGCTGAGTTTGTAATATCGTGACTAAACAAAAGTTACCCCCTGACACTTGTTATTCATGTCGTTGAAGCATTATTATGTACCCAAAGACCAACGGTCAAATGGATAGAGACGTCACTCTCAGTAGCGCTACTCACAATAACTAAGTTTGCATCTTATACCTCAGCAATTAACGATATTACGGTGGGGATTTAGCATGATAAAGCATGTATATAGCATAAAAGTTTGAGTACTTGTGTCTAAACGTAAAACAGTTATAAAAGTTGCGCATGTATTCTCAGCCCAAAAATATATATAAAAAGGGAGCTACGAAAACTCACGATACTGTATTACGTATTTCGTAGTAATTAAGCTTATGAGCGGCACTGAACAAGTGCAAAGTTGTCCTCGGATTCACGAACCTATATCAAGTATATATATATTAACACATATACTCGTAATCGAATAAGTTTATATATGTTATTTCAATTGTTATATATATATATATATATATATATATATATATATATATATATATATATATATATATATATATATATATATATATATATATATATATATATATATATATATATATTTGTTTGATAAAATGATTTTAATAATGATAATGAATAAAGAGTTGTATTATTTTGTAATAATAATAATAATGTTCATAATGATACTAGTAATAAAAATAATAATAATAATAATAATAATATAGTTTTAATGTTAGCAAAAATGATAATTTTTGTAAAAATGATAATAACGATATTAATAATAACAATACTAATAATGATAATTATACTTATGTTAAAAATGATAATAATAGTACTATTAATTATAAAATGATACTAAAATAATGATAACTTTAATCAAAATGATAATTTTTACTAAAAATGATGTTTTTCATTAAAAATGTTAAAATGATAGTTTTGATATTAATAATTTTTTTAATAATAACTTTATTAATGATGATAATACTAATAACAGAAATGATAATGATAATTCTTAATATTAATGATAATAATGTTATTAATTCTATTAGTGATAAAATAATAATATTGATAATAATAAATTGTAAAAATATTAATTTTACTATTAGTGTTAGATATGATAATGATTTTAGTAATAATAATAATAATAATAATAATAATAATAATAATAATAATAATAATAATAATAATAATAATAATAATAATAATAATAATAATAATAATAATAATACTTATAATAACATTAATAATAATAATGGTTTTAATTATTGTGACTATTGAAAGGACCCATCCTAATCCATCCAGACGAAGTCCATATCGATTATAAACGAATCAAAATAGTTGATTTAATCGCGAGGTACTTGACCTCTATATGATACATTTTACAAACATTGCATTCGTTTTTGAAAAGACAATCTTTCATTACATCGAAAGTTGACAATATGCATACCATTACGTAATATATCTTACTATAATTGACTAAATAATAATCTTGATGAACTCAACGACTCGAATGCAACGTCTTTTGAAATCTGTCATGAATGACTCCAAATAATATCTTTAAGATGAGCAAATGCACAGTGGAAGATTTCTTTCGTACCTGAGAATGAACATGCTTTAAAGTGTCAACCAAAAGGTTGGTGAGTTCATTAGTTTAACATAAATAATCATTTCATAATTTTAATAGATCACAAGATTTCATATTTCCATTTCTCATAAACATACGTCCCATGCATAGAGACAAAAATATCATTCATATGGCTCGAACACCTGGTAACCGACATTCACAATATGCATATAAGAATATCCCCATCATTCCGGGATCCTCCTTCGGACATGATATAAATTTCGAAGTACTAAAGCATCCGGTACTTTGGATGGGGCTTGTTGGGCCCGATAGATCTATCTTTAGAGTTCGCGTCAATTAGGGTGTCTGTTCCCTAATTCTTAGATTACCAGACTTAATAAAAAGGGCATATTCGATTAGATAATCCAACCATAGAATGTAGTTTCGAATACTTGTGTCTATTTCGTAAAGCATTTATAAAAGCAGCGCATGTATTCTCAGTCCCAAAAATATATAATGCAAAAGCAATTAAAAAGGGAGTAATGAAACTCACGCTTATAAATATTGTAAAACAGTTATTAAAACATTGCATGTATTCTCAGCCTAAAAATGTAATGAGTAAAAGGGAGCAAATGAAACTCACGCTTATAAATATTGTAAAACAGTTATTAAAACAGTGCATGTATTCTCAGCCCAAAAATGTAATGAGTAAAAGGGAGCAAATGAAACTCACGCATATAATTATTGTAAAACAGTTAATAAAGCATTTGCATGTATTCTCAGCCCAAAAATGTAAAGAGTAAAAAGGGCAAATGAAACTCACAACCCAATATTTTGTAGTAAAAATATTCATACGGCGATACTGAACAATGCAGGGTTTGCCTCGGATTCACGAACCTATATCATTTGTATATATAGTAATACATATAATGATAATCAAATAATTTCATTTATTAATCTTATAATATTTATATGCTGAGTGTTGTAATTATATGAAATTTATGATAAACCCTAATTATATATATATATATATATATATATATATATATATATATATATATATATATATATATATATATATATATATATTATGTATATTTTATATCTTAAATTATAAGTTATCTATTTTTTTTATATATACTTTTAAAGTAGTTAATATTTATACTTATGATTATATATATATATATATTTAGATGTAATTAGTATTTTTATCAAAAGTCAATAATTTGCTATATGTAAAAATGTTAATATACTCGATATATAATTATATTTAATCTGAACATCAGTATATTTTTATATACATAATATTTATTTGCTATGAAAATGATAGTTTTCAATCATCAATCATAATAATAATAATAATAATACTAATAACAATCTTAATGATAATACTAATATTAATAATAGTGCTAATAATGATATGTGGTAACTAATACATATTTTGGCATTAATAATAATAATAATTATGATACATGTGCTAATAATAATAATAACTAATGATAACAATAATAATAATAATAGTAATAATAACTAATGATAACAATAACAATAACAATAATAATAATAATAATAAAAATAATAGTAATTAATATTAATAAGGAAACTACCTCATAATTAAAGAGTCCTAAAAAGAGTAAAGCTGCCCAAACCCGGGCTCGAACCCATGACCTCCTGGATACCCGCTAACACACTTAACCGTTACTCTGTCTATTGTCTTTCTGTTTAATTACATTACTTAAAAATTTATAACCCGAGCTCTATATCTCCTTCGTGTTTCTTCTTCATCTTAATCGGCCAAACCAAATTTGGATCATCACAACAATGATTTTTTTTGTACATTAAAATAGTTATAAACAATCAACATCTTTGTTTGTATTAATAGAAAACAAAAAGTAAAAAAAATAAAAATAAAAATAACAGCTTAAGCTGTTCGTCTCTGCCAAGAAGAACAAAAAAAAAATTGATTTTGATTTTTGTAACGTTTTAGCCAATGACTATAGAACGAATTGTGTTTAAAATGGCCATTTGAATCTTTCTCAATCAATAATTTCAACAGAAACATTCTATAAAACATTAATTCGATCGAAGAACACATGGTTGACTTTTTGTGGTTAAACTTTGACTCTTGAATTGAAGCTTGATAGGAACAATTGGAATACAAGATTTTACAGAGAGATTGTTTTGAAGTTTCCTAACGAAACTGCATTTATCAATTTTTAAATTGGAACCGAAATCGAATTTTTGAAAAAAAAAATGTCATACCAGAGTGTTCGAGCTTTTTTAATATTACTTTTTTTTTTTACAAGTAGAAGCAGATATTTGTTACTGATATTTATGGTGGAGGAAGGTCGAATTATTTCCATAACAATAAGAGATGATTGATTATAAAAGAAGAATGGGTGTGGATTGGATCGTACGCAGGTAAACAAAAAAAAATAGAAATAAAAGTAGGAAAAGGATAGTAAACAGAATTTGGCTGTTTTTGCCAAGTTGATTTCGATACATAACAAATTTTAAGATAGGAATCAATTTTTAACAGTAGAAAAATTAAAGTGACAGGGATAGAAACGATTCTTGTTATCTGTCTCTGTTCTTAAGATTAATTAATATTAATAATCAATAATAGTAACACTAATTAATAATGGAACTAATAACCATACAAATGATAGTAATTATATTATTATTGTTAAAAATGATAAAAATTATTTATTTCCTAATAATATTAACTTATAATACTGTTAATAATGATAATAATGGTAATAATAGTTATAACTGTGTAAATAATAATATTAATGTTTAATGAATGATACTAATGAAATAAAATGATAAATTCTATTATTTCATAAATATAATATTAATTATCACAATAATATTGATAACAATACCTAAATGGTAATAATAATTATAATGTTGATAATAATAATAATATTAATAGTAATAATGATGTTGATAAAGATAATAATATGATAATACTGTTAATAACAATAATGATAATAATAATCATAATAATACTAATACTAATATAACAAATTGCATGTAACAAGCTTCATATTATAATTTTAATAACACTAATAGTACCAATAATACTTAATGTAATAATAATATAACAATAATAATTAAACTTGGAATTATATATTATTAATTATATAATTTTTAATAATCATAGGTAATATGATAACCTTTACTGAATATTTATATATTTATATATATATATATATATATATATATATATATATATATATATATATATATATATATATATATATATATATATATATATATATATATTACAATATACATATAATAATAATAAATCATCAACATTATACATGTTTATATATATAGATTTATTTTGAATTTACTCTTAATTATTTTGTATCCTATTTTACATATTTAATTCTAATGTTTATTTTAAAATTTCAAATTATTACATATACTTTCACTTATATATATATGCATATTTATTTACACTACATTGTTCTTGAATCGTCGGGCACAGTCCAAAGGTAAATGATTTCATGAAAAAAAATAGTTTACAAATTTTAATATTCAACATTACAGACTTTGCTTATCGAGTCAGAATCATATAAGATAAAGTTTAAATTTGGTCGGAAATTTCCGGGTCATCACAGTACCTACCCGTTAAAGAAATTTCGTCCCGAAATTTGAGTGAGGTTGTCATGGTTAATAATAAGAATGTTTTCGTGACGAATATGAGTTGATAAATAGAGTTTTATCATTATTGAGTAATATAGATAAAATGATTTGATTATGTAAAGCGTACGAGTGAAGCTGTTACAAAGATTGAGATAGAGCTTTAACTTTTTAACGTAGTCACGGTGGATTTCCGAAATTCCATGGATTTAAAGAAAATCTTCGAAATCTAAAAGATCTGATTCTTCGTTGAATAAGGTAATTAAGATCTTTTAAATTAAATGCGGATATCTGCCTCGATTGTTACCTCGGATAATCTTATTATAAATTTACCTCTACCGTCCCATTATTTTCACCACTTCTATATTTTCTTTCCTTGATTTACATTTCCAAGGATTGTGAAAATGCTTAATCCAGTTCTAATCATTGTTCATATCCTGACTATCGCAACATTCATTCTCCTCTTCCAACTACCACCGGAGGAATCTGTGTTCTTCTACTTCGCTCTTGGGGTTATAGTGTTTTTAATTCTCCCATGTCTTTATGTTGCGATAAACATTGACATACACGGTTTGTAATTTACGGGTTGTTATCGGGCTTTATATTTTCCCTTATATTTCAAAGCTCTATGCTTTTGTTTTCTCTTCCCGACTTCAAGTCATGCGAATAATAGTCCAGAATTTGTAGATATAGAGTTTCAAATGATTATAATGTTCTAAATAGGAAAGAACGTGATAGCACGGTTTGATTTGTCAAATTACCAGAATCACTGAGGATAGAACTATCAAGAATATATTTTCTTGATATGTTCGGAGGTGAAGTAGAATGAACGAGTCATGTAACATGGCACATGATGACGTTATGATCTGTGAATCATCACGTTCCGTTAGAACTCAGCATGACTTACTATAATATAATCACGTTGATCAAGTGTCATTATATTATACTAACTCATGCATCAGTTCCTAACATTACTTCAATAACATTCATATTTTAAGCTCGAAAGTTTACAGAAAATAGAAACTAACAGTTTCTATATGATGTAACACTGATATCAGGAAGAGATTAATGATTTCAGATAAAAATAGTTATGAAAATATCTTCAGAAATATGGAGGATATTTATAATAAAAGATACGATGATATCTTGGAATTTCTAATATCGATGGATGATGAAGAAGATTTATCCGTAAGGGTTTAGATTCGGAAGCAAGGTATTCGCTAAAGATTTCATCAGAAACAGGATCATTTGGATTCTTTGAAGTCAAACTTATTCTTTGTGATTTGTCCACGGATTCCTTCATAATTTTGCATAATCCGCTTTTCGATACTAAATTTTCTATTGAATGTTTCCGATATAATGATACACAGGAAGCACGAAGAGGTATATAATTTCAGACGAGAATATTTATGAAAACATCCTCAGAAATATCGAAGATATTGATGATGATATTTTGAAATTTCCAGGTTCGATGGTTGATGGAGAAAGATTTTCCGCAAGATTTTAACATGACTTCGGAGCAAGATATTCTCTAAAGATTTCAACGGATCCAGAATTACCTGAATCCTTTGAATATAGGGTTTGGTCCTTGTATTTGTCCTTGGTCTCCTTCATGGGTAGCTCAATCTGTTTTTCAATACCCAATTTTCTATCGAGCGTTCCTAACACTCCTTTCTTTATCATCAAACTTTTGGCCGTTTAGACCATCTACCATTTTTCTGTCTCCTCTGCATTTAATGCTATGATATCTGAATCATCGGTTATTAATCCGAGGTGGTTTCAGGAGAATTGTGTTTTTAGATGATTAAACGCTGATGGTAATATGGTGGAATATGAAAAGTTCCTTAGTAACAATAAAAGAGTACGCGTATATATCAACGTTATAATAAGGTTGTTTCGTACGAAAAGTCGAAGTTGTCTTGCTGGAGCTGTGACAAAACTGGCTATCTCGAACAGCAGATGCAAAGTTATTTTTGGTAATAATAACGCTAAAGGAATTAGCACAGCTACGTGTTAAACGTTTACTCAGGTTCTAAGTGTTTTCAGGTGCATAACTATATGCATCAATCTTTTTTCCCGTAAATGAAGTGCGGTTGGTTCATCCTCTCGATTGAGGTGTTTTCAAGAATCATGAAAAGTTTGAACGCAGAATGTAATCGTGAGGATACAAATGATGTTTAAGACAAAATCAAGTGGCAACTTGAAGAAATGTTTAGTTTCATATGTTATAATCAATATTTTAATTCATTTTAATTGCCCAATATTATTAGTCCACAGTCGATAGTCCGCGTTGACAGTCCAATAATTCATATACAGTTTAATATATAATATTCGAATTAATTAATATGTATCATGACCCGTGTATATGTCTCAGACTCGATCACAACTTAAAGTATATATATTATTTGAGAATCAACCTCAACCCTGTATAGAGAACTCGATCATTACTGCATATAGAGTGTCTATGGTGGTTCTAAATAATATATATAGATGCGTCGATATGATATGTCAAAACCTTGTATACGTGTCCCGATATTTAAAGTGCGTAAAATAAATAACAGAAATTAAATAACGATAAATAAAATTCCGAGAATGTAAATTGCGATAATTAAATTGCGATAAATAAACTGCTATAAATAAAATATAATCAGTTAGCTAGGAACAGTTAGCTAGGATCTTGTTAGCGTGGTTTCTTAACAAAATTTCATATTGTTAATTAGTCTGTTGCTAATCAATTTTTAGTGTGTTCATTATTTCTTCATTATGCCACTTGTTGGATTCTGGTAAGTCAAAATCCAAATATGAAATTGTATTTGAATGAAAATGGTTATTCTGTGGTGAACGGATTCGTATATCGGTAGATGTAAATAGGATAGTAAATGATTGTTGAATTAGATTCGAAGAATGTACAGTGTATCTTTTTAATGTGAAATCTAAATATTTCTCGGGTATTACCTACCCGTTAAAATATTTTCACTATTAATAGTTTGTACAAGAGAATTTTTAATTACAATCTTTATGAAAACATATATACATATATATTTTCTTCAGATGTATTCATGGATTTAATGAGTTAATATGATATTAAACTCATTTGCTTTTCGATTGGAACTAGAATAAATAATCTCTAAAACTTTAGAGATTACATATTCGCCATGTCAAACGAAGATAAATGAGGTAGAACGATACGTAGAACGAAGATCATACTCAAAGTACATATGATGATATTGTAACATGGATTGTTGATGGTACTGGTGCTGTTATTGATTGTACTGTTGGTGCCGGTGATGTTGCTGAAGCTGGTACATTTTGCACCATATTCTCTGAATTGATTATTCGAGCGCGAAGTTCGTTGACTTATTACTCCAGGGTGATTGTCGGTTGGAATGAGCGGATGAATAAGGTTCAGAATTGTGAATAGAATATGATCTTGTCGAGTTACCCTGGAAATGAGACTGAAAATGGTGTCTCGAACAGGTTCGCTGGTAAACGCTTCAGGTTCATTGTCAAGAGGTGAATTCGATTGGTGGAAGGGATTGGCTTCTGCGCGTTTCCATTAATTAAGTCAACTACGAACCCATCAGATGAATTGATAATAGCTGATTGGTTTATTCATGCCGATGACGCTATTTTCAGAGCTTAGGTGAACATCTATGTCGGAATAGCTGTCGGAATAACTATCGGAATAGCTATCGGAATCTGAGGGACTCGAACTGGTTGCAGGATTCATCTCGTACGATCAGATGAAGGATTTTCGATAAGAAATAGATTATAGGATGTAAATTAGTACCCTGCAATACATAATTTACATATGCATATATAATACTAAAATCCCATAAATTACGGAGAAATCTACGGAATCTGTTAGGCAAAGGTAACAATAACAGATACGCTAAGATATGAATTTATCTATACACTGTCTATGCAATAGTGGCAGTAGGACGTGTCTAGACTTTAAGGATGATGAGCAATTAATTTTTCGACACTAAATGATAAGCAAAACTTTTGACATGCAGACACGGTCGAAGTCCAGACTCACTAATGCATTCTAACGACTATCAGTTAGACACACTAATGCAGACCCGGTTCGCTAAGACCACCGCTCTGATACCAACTGAAAGGACCCATCCTAATCCATCCGGACGAAGTCCATATCGATTATAAACGAATCACAACAGTTGATTTCATCGCGAGGTACTTGACCTCTATATGATACATTTTACAAACATTGCATTCGTTTTTGAAAAGACAATCTTTCATTACATCGAAAGTTGACAATATGCATACCATTACGTAATATATCTTACTATAATTGACTAAATAATAATCTTGATGAACTCAACGACTCGAATGCAACATCTTTTGAAATCTGTCATGAATGACTCCAAATAATATCTTTAAGATGAGCAAATGCACAGCGGAAGATTTCTTTCGTACCTGAGAATGAACATGTTTTAAAGTGTCAACCAAAAGGTTGGTGAGTTCATTAGTTTAACATAAATAATCATTTCATAATTTTAATAGACCACAAGATTTCATATTTCCATTTCTCATAAACATACGTCCCATGCATAGAGACAAAAATATCATTCATATGGCTCGAACACCTGGTAACCGACATTCACAATATGCATATAAGAATATCCCCATCATTCCGGGATCCTCCTTAGGACATGATATAAATTTCGAAGTACTAAAGCATCCGGTACTTTGGATGGGGCTTGTTGGGCCCGATAGATCTATCTTTAGAGTTCGCGTCAATTAGGGTGTCTGTTCCCTAATTCTTAGATTACCAGACTTAATAAAAAGGGCATATTCGATTAGATAATCCAACCATAGAATGTAGTTTCGAATACTTGTGTCTATTTCGTAAAGCATTTATAAAAGCAGCGCATGTATTCTCAGTCCCAAAAATATATAATGCAAAAGCAATTAAAAAGGGAGTAATGTGTAATGACCCGCACTTTTTCGATCGTTCTATACTTATAATATTAATATTTACATAAATTAAACCTTACCAACATGATAAGCAATCCAAATTGTTGAGACTTATGTTTTCGAAAAGAGATTTACACAACGTTTGACCGTCTAGTTTGACCGATGATATCACGAACTATACAATATATGATAATTATACGTTTGTGTATATATATGTATATATACATATTTAACATGATCTAAGAATGTTTTAATATCTCATTTTGTATTAATAACAATAAGTTATAAGTATATTTTGAAACTACTAACTTAAGTTTTCAAAACGATAACCATACGTAACGTTATTTGACATTAATACTTATGACTTATAATGTTTATACATATATCGTATAAGTAATGTATTTAATCACTTTTAATAACTTAAATACATAAAACAATATAAGTGTATTTACAAAAGATAGCTATATTTGAATCCTCGTTCCGTTTTCTCAAAGATTTCTATACGTATACCTAGGGTATATGTACCCGTATCATACGCAGCTTCTAGATGTATTTACTATTGGTATATACCAATAAAAATCTGCTCCTTAGTAGCCTTAAATGATTAAGAAACATGTGGAACCAACCATTTGTCAAGTAGCATGAATTATTTAGCAAGAAAACAAAGTTAGGTATCTTTTTTTTCCTTTATAACCTAAAAACGTTTTTATGCATGCACACCATTTCTTCACCCCATTTTCTCATACTTACACTTCCATTTCTCTCTTAAAATACTCTTAACATCATACTTGATCATCTCCAAGCATTTTCCCCATGAATTAGCTTCAAAATCCTTACTTAAACACCATAAGAAAACCATACAAAAACACTTCAAGAAATCCTTCCAAGAACACAAACTTACTTCCAATCTTTCATCCAATTCCATCACCCTTTTGGTTCTAGGTTTTTACTCTTCTTTTACAGCAACCTTGTCCAAGGAACTTGAGGTAGAATCTATGTTTATAACCTTATTCGATTCATATATATATAGCTATCATATTTTGTGGTATACAATTTTAACAACAAGAACATAGTTTGAATGTTTTCAAACTTGTTTGCAAACTAAATAGATCCTTCTAACTTAACTTTTAAAATACTTCAAGACCTGTAATATAACTTAAATATATGCTAATTTAACAAGGTATAACTTGGTTTTTCAAAGAACACCTTAAAAACTGTTTTTACGACGTCGGAGTGTAACCGGGGGCTGTTTTGGGTTGGATAATTAAAAACCATCTTAAACTTTGAATTGAAGGTTTATGTTCTGGAAAAATGATTTTTACTATGAATATGGTAACACATAAAAATTTCATGATTTAATTCAAAGTATAAGTATTTTTAGAAAAATAATCATTTAAGGTTGCCTACATAAAGGAAAAGGTTTAACTTCATAAGTTTCACTAAAGTTTCACCTATGCCGTGTGATTTTGAATACAAACTAAGGTATTTACAGTTCATAGTCTTAAAGAGGGACTCGATCCAAGGAGATGGCAAGTTGAATCAACGAAAACGGAGTTGTAACGAAGAAACTATGACCGAAACAAAATTGGTTATCCAAGACTAGTTTAACTTCGGGATTAATTGGGAAAAATTAAATAAAATCACATCTTTCTAAGATAACATGATATTTTATATATATGTACTTATAATTCAATTTTATATGGTTCAGGATCACCCGTAAACAACACGAGAAGATTAATCATAAGATCCCATGATTGTACGCAACACGTCATTTGACAACACCGGTACTTTATGTACGCAACACGTCATTTGACAACACCGGTACCGTGGGTCAAGATTAATCTCGACCAATACATATACGATGGGGTTTTATTTATTTCGTTGGGGGTTTTATTTATTTCATTGCGGGTATATTAAACATCTAAAAATGAACCATTAAAATTGAATTACTAACAACGAACTGCTAACTACGGACTAAGGAATTATTCAAAGTATTAAAAGTATAACAAGTATATATATGTGACGTTTGTTTAAAAAGAAAAGGTATTGATATATTATATATGGATAGGTTCGTGATATCAACCGGAGACCAAGTCAAATTATATATATCTTCAAGACAACAGTGAGTATATAGTCCCACTTTTAAACTCTAAATATTTCGGGATGAGAATACATGTATTTTATGTTTTACGTTATGGACACAAGTAACTGAAAAATATATTCTACGTTGAGTTGTACCACTGGCATACTTCCCTGTAGCTTGGTAACTAATATTTACAGCGGTATTGTAAACGCGAATCCTGTTGATAGATCTATCGGGCTTGACAACCCCAGCCGGACTGGACGACCAGTATTCAACGGTTGCACAGTACTTCGTTTCGTGACTACACTTGGTACAGTGTAGTAAGATTTCATATTAAAGGGAATATGCGACGTGATTAATTGTTAAGTATGGTTACCAAGTGCTCAACCACTTAGAATATTTTTATTAAACTGTTTGTATACGAAATCTTGTGGTCTATATATATATTGCTGCCGGCACTAAACCTATATCTCACCAACTTTATGTTGACGTTTTAAACATGTTTATTCTCAGGTGATAATTAGAAGTTTCCGCTGCATTATGTTGAATTTGAGCAGGATCTTGCGTACGCATATTTGTGTCAAAAATAAGACTGCATATCCAAGAACTTGTGTTGTAAAATATGCTAGAAATCGTGTTGTTATCATCATTTGTAAAGTTTGTAAGTAGAAGATTATCGCTAAACGATAATCATCTTTATTTCGTCCAAAGCTTGTATCAAAAATAAGAATCATGGTTTGTAATGTATAATATATGCAGTTTTTCTTTTAAAAATGTCGCATATAGAGGTCAATACCTCGCAATGAAATCATACGTTATCTAACACGTTCTTACGGTTAAGGACGGGTAATGACATAATGAAACTCACGCTTATAAATATTGTAAAACAGTTATTAAAACAGTGCATGTATTCTCAGCCCAAAAATGTAATGAGTAAAAGGGAGCAAATGAAACTCACGCTTATAAATATTGTAAAACAGTTATTAAAACAGTGCATGTATTCTCAGCCCAAAAATGTAATGAGTAAAAGGGAGCAAATGAAACTCACGCATATAATTATTGTAAAACAGTTAATAAAGCATTTGCATGTATTCTCAGCCCAAAAACGTAAAGAGTAAAAAGGGCAAATGAAACTCACAACCCAATATTTTGTAGTAAAAATATTCATACGGCGATACTGAACAATGCAGGGTTTGCCTTGGATTCACGAACCTATATCATTTGTATATATATTAATACATATAATGATAATCAAATAATTTCATTTAATAATCTTATAATATTTATATGATGAGTGTTGTAATTATATGAAATTTATGATAAACCCTAATTAATATATATATATATATATATATATATATATATATATATATATATATATATATATATATATATATATATATATATATATATATATATATATATATATATATATATATATATATGTATATTAATTAGGGTTTATCTATTTTTTTTATATATACTTTTAAAGTAGTTAATATTTATACTTATGATTATATATATATATTTAGATGTAATTAGTATTTTTATCAAAAGTCAATAATTTGCTATATGTAAAAATGTTAATATACTCGATATATAATTATATTTAATCTGAACATCAGTATATTTTTATATACATAATATTTATTTGCTATGAAAATGATAATAATAAAAATGATAGTTTTCAATCATAATAATAATAATAATAATAATACTAATAACAATCTTAATGATAATACTAATATTAATAATAGTGCTAATAATGATATGTGGTAACTAATACATATTTTGGCATTAATAATAATAATAATTATGATACATGTGCTAATAATAATAATAACTAATGATAACAATAATAATAATAATAGTAATAATAAATAATGATAACAATAACAATAACAATAATAATAATAATAATAATAATAATAATAATAATAATAATAATAATAATAATAATAATAATAATAATAATAATAATAATAATAATAATAATAATAATAATAATAATAATAATAATAGTAATTAATATTAATAAGGAAACTACCTCACAATTAAAGAGTCCCAAAAAGAGTAAAGCTGCCCAAACCCGGGCTCGAACCCATGACCTCCTGGATAGCCGCTAACACACTTAACCGTTACTCTGTCTATTGTCTTTCTGTTTAATTACATTACTTAAAAATTTATAACCCGAGCTCTATATCTCCTTCGTGTTTCTTCTTCATCTTAATCGGCCAAACCAAATTTGGATCATCACAACAATGATTTTTTTTGTACATTAAAATAGTTATAAACAATCAACATCTCTGTTTGTATTAATAGAAAACAAAAAGTAAAAATAAATAAAAATAAAAATAACAGCTTAAGCTGTTCGTCGCTGCCAAGAAGAACAAAAAAAAATTGATTTTGATTTTTGTAACGTTTTAGCCAATGACTATAGAACGAATTGTGTTTAAAATGGCCATTTGAATCTTTCTCAATCAATAATCTCAACAGAAACGTTCTATAAAACATTAATTCGATCGAAGAACACATGGTTGACTTTTTGTGGTTAAACTTTGACTCTTGAATTGAAGCTTGATAGGAAAAATTGGAATACAAGATTTTACAGAGAGATTGTTTTGAAGTTTCCTAACGAAACTGCATTTATCAATTTTTAAATTGGAACCGAAATCGAATTTTTGAAAAAAAAAATGTCATACCAGAGTGTTCGAGATTTTTTAATATAATTTTTTTTTTTTACAAGTAGAAGCAGATATTTGTTACTGATATTTATGGTGGAGGAAGGTCGAATTATTTCCATAACAATAAGAGATGATTGATTATAAAAGAAGAATGGGTGTGGATTGGATCGTACGCAGGTAAACAAAAAAAATAGAAATAAAAGTAGGAAAAGGATAGTAAACAGAATTTGGCTGTTTTTGCCAAGTTGATTTCGATACATAACAAATTTTAAGATAGGAATCAATTTTTAACAGTAGAAAAATTAAAGTGACAGGGATAGAAACGATTCTTGTTATCTGTCTCTGTTCTTAAGATTAATTAATATTAATAATCAATAATAGTAACACTAATTAATAATGCAACTAATAACCATACAAATGATAGTAATTATATTATTATTGTTAAAAATGATAAAAATTATTTATTTCCTAATAATATTAACTTATAATACTGTTAATAATGATAATAATGGTAATAATAGTTATAACTGTGTAAATAATAATATTAATGTTTAATGAATGATACTAATGAAATAAAATGATAAATTCTATTATTTCATAAATATAATATTAATTATCACAATAATATTGATAACAATACCTAAATGGTAATAATAATTATAATGTTGATAATAATAATAATATTAATAGTAATAATGATGTTGATAAAGATAATAATATGATAATACTGTTAATAACAATAATGATAATAATAATCATAATAATACTAATACTAATATAACAAATTGCATGTAACAAGCTTCATATTATAATTTTAATAACACTAATAGTACCAATAATACTTAATGTAATAATAATATAACAATAATAATTAAACTTGGAATTATATATTATTAATTATATAATTTTTAATAATCATAGGTAATATGATAACCTTTACTGAATATTTATATATATATTACAATATACATATAATAATAATAAATCATCAACATTATACATGTTTATATATATAGATTTATTTTGAATTTACTCTTAATTATTTTGTATCCTATTTTACATATTTAATTCTAATGTTTATTTTAAAATTTCAAATTATTACATATACTTTCACTTATATATATATATATATATATATATATATATATATATATATATATATATATATATATATATATATATATATATATATATATATATATATATATATATATATATATATATATATATATATATATATATATATATATATATATATATATATATATATATATATATATATATATATATATATATATATATATATATATATATGCATATTTATTTACACTACATTGTTCGTGAATCATCGGGTACAGTCCAAAGGTAAATGATTTCATGAAAAAAATAGTTTACAAATTTTAATATTCAACATTACAGACTTTGCTTATCGAGTCAGAATCATATAAGATAAAGTTTAAATTTGGTCGGAAATTTCCTGGTCGTCACAACTATGTTGATAATAATTATAATACTAACACTAATAATAATTATGATACTAGTAATATTAACAATATCTAATAACAATAATAATAATAATATTAATATTAATAAGAATAATGGAAATGATAATAATAATAATACTAATAAAAATGAAGCTACCTTCAAGAAAATAGACCCAAAAATAATACTGCCCCATCAGAGACTCGAACCCGCGACCTTTTGTAAACCCGAAACACCCTCAAACCATTGATCTGTCATTGTTTTCTTGAATTAACCCAGTTTCTAAATATTTATAAACCATATTTCTGTTTTCCTTTTATTCTTCTTCTTCTGTTTAATTCAACAGGAAAACCAATATTCAAATTAATCCATTTATAATTTGTGTTAGGATGTTACATTGAATCAGAAACAACTAATAATTGTGATTTCGACACAAAAAAAAAATTATAATGATGAAGAACAGCTACTGCTGTATTCGAAAAAGAAAAAAAATAATACAAACTCAAACCTTGATCATGAATTAGAGATTGTTTTAGATAAAGATTATAACATGAAAAGGGTGCTAAATCGTTTACAGAAACTTTAGAAATCATCAATTTGAGCTGAAATATCAAAATGAATCCGAATTTCCCTATGAACACTTCGTTTGACTTTTTTGTAAAATAACTTTGACTCTAAAATTACAACTCGATATGATGAATTAGAATTTGAGGTTTTGCAGAAAGTTTCATTAGAGAATTTCTAACATAACTACACTTATAGATTTTGAAATGAGATTCGTTTTAGAGCTTTAAAAAAATAAAACGCAAACAGGGTACAGGACCTGTGTTCATCATTTTCTACTTAAATTAAATTAGAAAATGTCTGTAATGATGTTAATTGATAATGGTAATGAAAGAGGTGAATGAGGTAATCCATATTACTTGAACAATTCGATGGTTTTATAATCAAGTTGAGTTGATAAGATACAAATTATAAACCAGTAGGAAAATAAAAAAAATTCAGGAGAATAATAAAAAAATTATAATGCTGGATCGTGGGATTAAAAAAAAAAAATCTTGATCATGATCCTGAAAAAGTTTAAAAGCAGATCACGTTTATTTAAAAAAAAAATCAAATACCTAATTTCTTTGCATCTGATTGATAATTGGAGTGGGTGTCGATCAGATTTAAATAAATAAAAATAATAAAAGTAGATAAAAATATAAAAAATATTAAAGCAGATCACTTTTAAAAAATATAAAATTAAAAAGGCTGATAACCTAATTTAGGTATTTATTGTCTTTTTCATTTTATTTTTAATTATTATTATTAAGTAAATACATTAATAATAATAATACTAATAATAATTAATAATAACAATTATATTAATAATAATAATTATAATTATTATAATTATAATAATAATAATAATGATAATAGATAAAGATAAGAATAATAAATATGATATTTCTAATATTAATAATTCTTAAATAACAATACTAAATATAATGATAATTTATGTTAACGATATTAATAATTATCATAATAAATGATAAATAATAATAATTTTGATAATAATAATAATAATAATAATAATAATAATAATAATAATAATAATAATAATAATAATAATAATAATAATAATAATAATAATAATATTGTTTGACAATACTGATAATGATAATTGTAAATGATAATGATAATATTGTTAAATAGTATTAATTAATACTAATGTATTATTATTTACAAATAATTGTTCGTGAATCGTCGGAATTTGTCGAGGTTAAATGAAATTACGAACACAGTTCAAAATTTTTGAGATTCAGTTTAACTGACTTTGATTATCGTGTCAGAATCACATAAGGATTAAGTTTAAATTTAGTCGAAAATTTCCGGGTTGTCATACCTTGTATCGAAAGTCTGCTTATCCGGCGTATGTGATAGGAGTGTGCGTGTCCCAAATGGAGTTTGGCGGTAAAGGGTGCTTTGGCGATCTTGGTTAGGTTGGTATGATGGGTTGACAAAATGTGAGTCATGGTTTTGACTATCTTCAAGTAGGAGAATGTTGGATATGAAGGATATCAAAACGAATTCGGAAGAGCAGGGGAGGCGCGCCGCGGCCTAACGCGTGATCAGAGCATCAGTTTTTGGAAAACGACTGTCCGAAGAATAGCCTTTGAGGCGAGGCGCGGCGCGGCTTCGTCTGGCGAGAAGTTTCCAAATTTATGTTTTTTCTTGTTCTCCAAGGTGTTTTGCCCTATATAAAGCATCATAATGTAACCCTCAGTTGTATCTACGAATTATATCAATAAAAATCTCTCTAGTTGGTCTGTAGATTAAAGTAATCGACATTCGATTACATATAACCACGTTAAATCTCGTGTTCTTTAATTTTCTTGTTTTATTATCTTTCGTTTGTCGAAGTTAGTGATTAATCTCATTGATTAATCTTATTGTTTGGGTCCTTTAATCCTTACAAAATATTCATCAAAATCAAACAATGTACGTAATTATTCAGGGCAGTTCATTATGCAGATTGAATCTCCACATTAATGCAAAAATCACTAACTCATTTAGGAAAACAAAAATAAATCTAAAACATCTCAACGCTTGGATGATTGAACTGATTTCGTGAGCGAACTAGCAAAAACAACTGGAAAGATGGCATCAGTAAGAGCAAGAAATTTCTGGCCAGTAGACTCATTCGGAACTATTCCAACGTTGTAGCAAGTAAGACTTGTACTACTATTCGAACTGCATTTAAAGGGACAATACTGAATCTGATAGCTAACTAATCCCGGCATTACATCGTCTTCTACTACCTGAAAACAACTCTCTTGCGTGTTCCATTTCCCTCCAGTTGAAACAGTTTGAGCGCTCGCAGGAGACCCAACTGCAAACGATAATGACGTCAATTATCTAATAAATACTGTTGTACATAGTAAAACCAAAGTGGGATAATCCACATTAGACAACAGTGATGAAGCTTTTTATTAAGGGACAGGGAGGGCCATGGGCCCCAATATCTGATAGTCTTTCTGTTTTTTGTTGATAATTCAAGAGTATTTTTTATGTTTTAAATGCTTCGGGCCCTCACATAAAACTAAAAATAAACTTGTCACTTAATTACGTTCTCTTCTAATAAAATTAATGTCTCCGGTTAATGTTCATCATTTTAAGTTTCTGAAATTTAAGTAGTAATAGTAATAAAAAATTATCTTGTAAGGAGGAATTGTGTTGACCTGCAATGTCGTAGAAAATAAGGTTCTTATGATAATGTTGTGAGAAAGTGTTATGAAAAGTGTTAAAATATAATTGGCAGTTGAGTCAAAAAAACGATACAAAAAAGTTTAGTTAATAAAGTCTAATCAACGAAAATTTGTTTTTATCCATTGTTGTTTTCATTGTCCTACATACGTACTACACCCACAACTAAAATGTATTTCACGCCTCATAAGGATGAATGTTGTGGTATTTATAAAAAAAATTAAGCTTTAAATTAAAAATTATGTTACCTCCAAGATGCGTGATCAAGCTCCGTCTTGACAAATTTTCTTTTTTGACCAAAAAGAATTGTTAGAGTATATGATAATTACACTTATAAATGATATGATGAAATTCCTATACTCTTTTTTGTGATACTAATTATAAATTATAGTTTAGTCCGTAATAAAGTTTCTATTTTTAGATGATGGTTAGACCTTCATGAAGAGAGCTAGTATGTAGTTTTTTCACTTAAAATTGCAACTACATTGGCCAGTAAGTACTACATTATACCTGGGATTGTCCCTGTAGTTGAAACTTTCCATATTTTGGAACCATGACAAGGGTCCGAAACATCGGCTTCAATGGATATTGGGTACGATGCATGAACGTGTGTTTCGTCTATAACAATAGGGGTAATGATGATTGGGACACCATAGTTGAGCTCAAAGGGTTCTTGAGTGACGTCAAGTGGGCATGCATCTTTGGTGCTACGAGATATGGAGAGTCCACCGCCAGTGCCAGTTACGAGGGGGAGGACGTAATATGGGATGCCCTTCGAAAGCTTGTTCCCGGAGGAGTCGTATATTACGCCAGAAGAAGCAGTGGATACAAGTATGTGTGAGGTTATTGTGATGATAAAGATGCATATGGAGTTTAAAGACAATGCCATTTTCAAGATTATATAATTGAATTAGTTTGATTTTGATGGAGATATAGACGTGGAACGTGTTCTAATTTATAGAAGGGTATGAGGTTAGGTAGAAAATGGACAATGTTAAAATTGATATCCCTAACAAAGGGTTTATGCATGTCGATGTGCATTTTTGTGGACAACATTTTTTAGTCTATCGCTTAAATCAGGTATGGGGCCAGATGCAAAGTTAGGTATGGATTTGGAATGTCCATTTCAGACTAGATATTTTCAAATTATGGCTTGCATGTGCACATATTTCGTTTTTATTCTGAAAGATGTTTAATTTCTAATAAATGTCAACAACGAGTAAATTATGGCTTTAAAGTAAAAGAGCTACCATTTATATATTTTAGGAGACTAATGTTAGTATGAGATCATCGTTTGAATCTAAGTAAGTTCTTTTTATCTGCATTATCGTAAATTTTATTTTCCTTTTAATTTCTTAACCAATTTTTTGTTAAGAAAGCTACAACTACCACTAAACCATCCCCGTTGCCAGCTGTACGCAAATCATGGCCTGCTACCCCATCACCAATTGACCTATAGGCTCATCACCTGCTAAAACTCCTACTGCTACTTTAAGTCGAAAACCTCGGGCTACAACATCAGTTGTTCGTTCAAGCACAAAAGATGAAAAACCCACAAAAGTTGAAAAATCAGTCAAATTAAGTTGAAAAACCCGTAAAAGTTGAGAAAACGCAACTGCGATCCAAGGCTCCCAGATGCTGCTAACAAGAAAATTAAAGCTGTCAAAGAGAAAAAGCAGGTGATAGTGACAAATGGTACTAAGACTGAACCGAAACCCAGAACTCAAAAAGACACTGATGTTATTGAACATATGTAAGTGGGGTTTTATCATGAGTTGATGATGTATTTGCATCTGCTATGATGATTCATCATGTTTGACCTATTATGAAAGTCAAAATGCATTTGTATAGAGAATAATGTGATTTTTTCTAGGAACTTCATTTAGTTTTCTTCATTCATTGATATTTTTGTACTTATGTTGTTGATTATCACACGTGTTTGAACAATTAGACAAGTTAAAACAGTTACGTCTTTATAATTGCACAACTACTCTAACTTGGATCATTTAACCTTGGCAGACACGATTCCCTGAATCATTTTCCTCCGAGGTGAAGAAGGGTGTGTTTGTTTACTACTATTACTTTTACGTGGTGACCCATCTTAATATTCTGAGTTGTCCATAGATGCAAATACGTATACGGACGGTAAGATGCACTATACTTATCTCTGGTCTATTTGTTGGTTTTGTTTTTTAATAGAAAAATTGATATGGTTACTTTGTGAAGAATGTTATCCCACATCGGTGGGAGGAAGAAGTTGAAGGTAGATGACTTGGTTATAAAAGGAGGTCATGGGCATCATTCCTGTGATGACCCGGAAATTTCCGAACAAATTTAAACTTTAATCTTTATATATATCCGACACGATAAGCAAGATCTGTAATGTTGAGTCCCAAAAGTTTTGAAACTATATTCATTTAATCAAATACCCTTTGATCATGCCTAACGATTCACGAACAATTATGTGTAAATAAATATATATGCATATACATGTGTGCTTATTAAATTGAGATATATTAATAAGACATTGAACGGATTAGTTAATATGAATATAAGCTATGAGATCTATTTTTTTTTTAACTTGGAAATGCTATCAAGGTATTGAATGAATAATATGTTACATAAACATATTTGTTCGATGTAAGTTTATCGACGAGATTAAAAGATAATATCAAATGATTGAATTATCGGATACATTGAACTATGATTATGAGTCTCTGTTATGAGGTCCACTTTGAATTAGGAAACCCTTACTTTTTAACGGTATTCGGAATATTTGGTAAAGTGATTTACAAGTAAGAACAAAGTATCACTTATTGGGAGTTAGACAAAAGTTAGTGGAGAATCGAATTTCATAATACTCGATTTATCATATAGAAGGAATAATTGGGATAAGATTCGTTGACTAGATAAACCCATTTGATATGTTATATTAAGATATATTATTTAGAAAGTTAAAGAAATTAAACTAAACAATTACGCATAAAAGAATGAAATCAAATTAAGTTTTAAAGCATAAACGTTATAGGATTTTTCGATTTTGTAAAGGATCTTAAATTATATAATTAGTTTTGAAAGGATAACTAGTATGTTATTAGATAAATATTTTAAAAATATGTATAAAATTATAACTTTTAATTTAAATTAGTCATAAAACGTTTTGATTCAAACTAATAAGATTAAATATATATTTTGTTATATAATGAGACGTCGATTTATAAAAGGAAATGACCAAAACACTCAAAAGATTAAGTTACACTTTGAGTGGGTTAGTTTTTAATTAATTTAAGTCTAGTTAATAATAAAGGTACATGTCACAAAACGTTTAATTTAAAATAAAATATTTTGACAAACAACGAGACTTTAATTTATAGAAGGAAATGACCACAATGCTCAATTTTATAAGTTACATTTTTCATAAAGTAAATCTTTGATAAATAAGTCAAATTATTATTAAAGGTACACGTCACGTAACGTAAAAGGCTAGTTTTCTAAACGTACGAAAGTGCGCCCGAAAAACCGAAAGTGTTACATGAGTCATGAGACCACGACCGTGTCATTTTTGTAAAAATTATATTTTTACCATGAGCGTAAATATAATATAATATTTAATTAATTCTAAAGATTAAATATTATATATTAATTAAATATTATATCTATGCATATGAAAACGTTGGTAATACATTTTTTGGACGTACATGGGGTTAGGTGGTGCCAAGTTTTATATAAATCGATCTTTTCATTTTTGGGATTCATCCATTCATTTCATCGAAACACTTATAGACATATATATGTATTTATATTATTATTATTATTATTATTATTATTATTATTATTATTATTATTAGTATTAAGATTAATATTATTATTAATCTTAATTAGTAGTATTACTATTATTAGTATTATACATAAAATATTACGACGAGGTTCTGCTCAAATGTTTTCAAAACTGGTATTCGAGTAGGATAGGGCTAAGGAAATTATGGGTTATAGTTTTGGAGGTTATGGGTAATGTTTGAGGATATGCTCGGGAAGTCAAACTAGTGTTTATCATCTCCGTTGCGTCTACGTACCTTCCTGCAATTTTGAATCTCAATATTGATACGTGAGTACTCATAATTTAATTTTTACATACTAATAGTGTATCCCTCACTAGTGCTCGAGAAAATAGAATTATGCATGCTTGTACATTTGATATTGCCCTTAGATAGGTTATGTTGAATCTTAAAGGTTGTTATACTAGGGATGAAATAAGGTATAAGATATGCATGTCCTTGGAAAGCTAGCGAAAAATTAAGAACTTTTCATTTAGATATCAAATGGATTTGATGAACGGTTAGAAAGTTATGAAATAAACGAATTGTATAATTAATTTCGTAATTAAAATTGCTGATGATAATTAGTGAACTAATTTTCTGGGTAATAAAAAGTGGTTATTTGGATTCTACTCGTCGAGTAGATGAATTTTCATATAAAGCACGTCTCGTTTCGTTGAACGGTTGTCAAGTTATGGATAAAAGAAGTTTTGTAAATTTTGATGAAACGTCGATACGGAAACTGAAATTCTCGCTGATCTGCGTTGTTTCAGATTAAAACAAAAATACCACTGAATTCTTTGTTGTAAGGTCTAACAAACGACTCTGGCCGTTTGTCAATTCGAGTCTCGACGATTTTTCTAAAAATCGTCAAAGTTGACTGTTTGGTCACATTTTAAAATTCTAAAAAGAGTTGAAACTTTTTATTAAAAATGTCAGTTTTGTATCTGTTGCCATGGTCGGCCTGATGTGTGTTTACTTTTGCCAAAAATCATGTTATATCTTTGTGGTAACTAGAATTTGCAGGCTTTGACCGTTTGTCAATCCGAGTTTCGAGGAATTTTCTAAAAATCTCCAAAGTAGGCTACTCGGTCATTTTTGTAAATTTATTAAAGCTGAAAAATTAACTTTGACTAAAGGCCATTTAGTCATGTTTGACTGAAAAATCATTTTTTTGTATAAGTTATTGTATTTTTGCATACGACCTCGTTTTTACTTTAACCTTTGACTTTTGACCTTGAACCTTGACTTTTCCGTTAACTTTTCAGTTAATATTTTTGTGTTGACTTTCTCTAAAAACTAAAATACTATTTTATGATTATGAAACCATTTGTGATACGTTGTTTCACACGTCACCTTTTACTAGAATTTTAACTAAACATGAGTAATATAACATGTTACTATACTGTTGAGTCAGACTCGAGCACTAGGATTGTGGTACACTATGACTTAACCTAATTTGTTAGACAAATATTGATCAACAAAAATATATATATATATAATTAATATAGGTTCGTGAATCCGAGGCCAACCCTACACATATTCAATGATGATATATGTATTTTTACTACAAAATACAGTATGGTGAGTTTCATTATTCCCTTTTTATATACATTTTTGGGCTGAGAATACATGCAAATGCTTTATTAACTGTTTTACAATATTTATATGCGTGAGTTTCATTGATCCCCTTTTACTCTTTACATTTTTGGGGCTGAGAATACATGCAAATGCTTTAGTAACTGTTTCACAATAATTATATGCGTGAGTTTCATTTGCTCCCTTTTTAAATGCTTTTGCAATATATATTTTTGGGACTGAGAATACATGCGCTGCTTTATAAATGTTTGACGATATAGACACAAGTAATTGAAACTACATTCTATGGTTGAATTATCGAAATCGAATATGCCCCTTTTTATTAAAGTCTGGTAATCTAAGAATTAGGGAACAGACACCCTAATTGACGCGAATCCTAAAGATAGATCTATTGGGCCTAACAAACCCCATCCAAAGTACCGGATGCTTTAGTACTTCGAAATTTATATAATGTCCGAAGGAGGATCCCGGAATGATAGGGGATATTCTTATATGTATCTAGTTAATGTCGATTACCAGGTGTTCACCATATGAATGATTATTTTTGTCTCTATGCATGGGACGTATATTTATGAGAACTGGAAATGAAATTCTTGTGGTCTATTAAAATGATGAAAATGAAATGATTACTATAAACTAATGAACTCACCAACCTTTTGGTTGACACTTGAAAGCATGTTTATTCTCAGGTTTGAAAGAGATCTTCCGCTGTGCATTAGCTCATTTTAAAGATATTACTGGGAGTCATTCATGACATATTTCAAAAGACGTTGCATTCGAGTCGTTGAAGTTCATTAAAGATTATTATTAAGTAAATGACAGATTAGGTCATTTATAGTTTGGATATTATGAAATGGTATGCATACATGTCAACTTTCGATGTAATGAAAGATTGTCTTTTAAAAATGAATGCAATGTTTGTAAAATGTATCATTTAGAGGTCAAGTACCTCGCGATGTAATCATATGTTATTGTATTCGTCCCTATGGATTGGGTCGGGTCGTCTCATGTGGTATCAGAGCGGTGGTCTTAGCGAACCAGGTCTGCATTAGTGTGTCTAACTGATAAGTCGTTAGGATACATTAGTGAGTCTGGACTTCGACCGTGTCTGCTTGTCAAAAGTTTTTGCTTATCATTTGTGTCAAAAATCACTTGCTTATCATCCTTAAGACTAGACGCGTTTTCCTGCATTTATTACATAATAGTGTATAGACGAATTCTTGTCTTAGCATATCTATCACTGTGAACTTTGACTAACATCTTTCAAAGATTATCCGAAATCTATGGGATTTTGGTATTATATATACATATGTAAATTATGTATTGAGGAATACCAAATCTAAATTCTACAATCTATTTCATACCAAAATTCTTTCTCTGATCATACGAGATGGATCCCTCAACTAGTTCGAACTCCTCAGATTCCGACAGTTATGCCGATATGGAATTCCACTCAAGCTCCGAAAACAGTGTTACCGGAATGGATCAACCAATCAGCCATCATCTATTCTGGATGAAATGGGGATGGGTTCGTAGCCTCCTCAATTATTGGAGACAAGAAGAAGGTGATCCTTTCCATCCACCAAATTGCCCTATTGGCAATGAACCTGAAGCACTTACCGGCGAACCTGTTCGTGAAACCATTTTCTCTCTCATTTCCAGAGTATCTCGTCACGATTATATCCTACATCAAATCCTAGATTCTATTTATCCGCTCGTCCCAACCGACAATCATCCCGGTGTACTAGCAGAAGTTAACGAACTTCGCGCACGCGTGACGGCTTTGGAGCTTATGGTGCAAGGATTACAAACACCATCAGCAGCACCGGCAGCATAATCAGTACCGCCAGTAACATCAACATCGCAAACCTCAATACTCTAGACATCAGCAGCATCACCGGCATCAACGGTATCATCATCATTAACACCAACAGCACCATTACCATCATCAACAATCACATTCGCATCACACGCCTCAACATCATAATCTATACCTCGGATATCAACATCACACGCATCATAGATACCAAGGAGTACCAACAACAACAAACGATGAAGTATTGATTCATAACTTCATCTGAGGAATATTCTACGGCGATTATGTAATCTCTAAAGTCTTATAGATTATCTATTTCCACCCTAACCCTAAATCAGATGAGTGAACCAAAATGAGTCAAGGAAGAATCGAAATCCTAACAAGGATGGTGCGCGATTTACTTGTTATACAAGCATCACTGGCAATTACCGGAAGTATCATCAGCAGCAACAGTACCATTAGCATCACCAGTTTAGTCAGTAACGTCAGCATCGTCAGAATCAGCAACACCTATGACATCACAAATCCCATCAGTTCAAGAATCACTGTGGAAATCGTTACCAATCAACAACGAATATGTGTATCAACGAGTTATATAGTATTAACTCATTCCTTCTGAAGAATTATTATCTGTTTTATATATATGAATTCTGGAATTATAATAAATCTTTTTGTACTAAGCTATTAAGTATGAATTTAAAAAGAGTAGATACTACTCGTTTAAATTCATATTACTAATATCTTATGATGTACATCCTTCATTAACAACTTAATCATCGTTAACCACAATCTCTGTTTCAATCTAATGAACTCCGGTTCATAATAAATCAAGTGTATCATTCAATAACATGTTTGATTATGAA
Source organism: Rutidosis leptorrhynchoides (assembly GCF_046630445.1). NCBI lineage: Eukaryota > Viridiplantae > Streptophyta > Magnoliopsida > Asterales > Asteraceae > Rutidosis > Rutidosis leptorrhynchoides. Next base: position 637,942,951 of record NC_092334.1, on the reverse strand, counting down.
CTTTCATCTTCGATATACCCAAAATTTACGGGAAAACAATATTCGTATCTTACGAAGTTAGCAAGAGTTCTATGAGTATCAGCATGATTCACTAAGGAAATACATATAAATATTGAAGCATTGATTACATTAGTGAAATACTCCACAAAGATTATGTAATCTCTAATGTTTTAGAGAAAATTCATTTCTAATTCAATCCGAAAATCAAATGAGCTTAGTATGATATTAACTCATTGAACCTGTACTACATCTGAAGAAAATATACCCACATATATTTTCATAAAGATTGTAATGAGAATTCTTGTTCAAAATATTATTTGTGAAATTTTTTTTAACGGGTAGGTAATACCCGAGAGATATATAAAATCACAATTAATATGTTACATTCTTCAATTCTGATTTAATAATCATCAACTAAACCAATATACATTCTTCTATAGAAATCAAAACAACCATACTCATTCGAATCTAATTACATATTCTGATTTTGGGAATTTCAGAATTCAACTCGAGATACAACCAAAATCATCACTCTTAGATCTTTACATTTTTCAAAGCTATACTTTGACTTCGAAACTGTGATAGAACACCACTTTTATTCGTAACACCCAGAAGTATATGAAAATCATTCGAAATTCAGGAAGATTTCATCATTTGGATATTGACTATGACAATCTGCATTTAAAACCCTTAGAAATTCCGGAAGACACTTCAAACATTGAACAATCGAGATGATGATCCAACCACACGTTACCCGAAGACTTGTACCTGCAAAACTCTCAAAACCAAAGTTATCGTTTAACACGTACCCGCGTCGAATTCTTTAGCATTTATTAGCAAAAACAACATTTCGATTCCTTTTCAAAGTAGCCAATTTTGTCACAGCTCCAGCAAGTCAATTTCGACATTTCAGTCGGACTAATCTTATTTTAAACCCGATAGATACGTTGTTATTCATCATTGTTACTGGGGAACCTTTCACATTCCACCATATTACCATCAGCAGTTAATCATCTAAAACACGATTCTTCTGAACCCACCTCGGATTGATAACCAGTGATTCAGATATTAGCATTAAATGCAGAGGAAACATAAACATGGTAGGCGATCTAAACGGTCAAAAGTTTGATGATAAAAGATAGTAAGTTGGTAAAGCTCAGAAAAAGAAAAGATTTGGTACTAAAAAACGAATTGAGCAAAGTATGAAGGAAGCAGTGGACAAATCACAAGGACTAAATCTGCCTTCAAAGAATCCAAATAAATCAGTGCCTGCTGAACTCGTTAGCAAACACCTTACTTCTTATTCTAAACCTTCACAGACAGATATTCTTCATCATCATCATATCTTAAATATTATAAGATATCTTCGTATCTTCCATTATACATATTCTCCATATCTTTGGAGATATTTTCACAACTATTCTTATTAAGTATCATTTATCTCTCCGTAATATCTGCAACATAAAAGAAACTGTGTTAGTTGTTAAATTCTGAAAAATTCAAATATGAATGTTTTTGAAGTAGTGTTGGGAACTGATGCATGGGTTAGTATAATATAATGACACTTGATCAACGTCATTATATTACGGTAATTCATGCTAAGTTTCTAATGGACGTGATGATTCACAGAATATACCGTCATCATGTACCATTTACACGACTCTTACATTCTACTTAATCTCTAAACATATCAAGGAACTATTTCTTGATGATTTGGTCTTTTTCAGGGTATTCTGGTAATTTAACAAATCAGGATTTACCATTGCCCTTTCCTTCTTAGAACAATTACTATATTCCTTCTGAAATCCAAACATACGAATTCTGGACCATTACGAGAGCTATTTAATCGCAAGAAGAAGAAACAAAAGGACAAAGCTCCGAAATAGAAATTCGGGGTATAAACCGCAGCAAATAGAAGAGAGCATTAACTATGGATGACGATGACTATAGAAGACAGAAGCAGGGACATCGAAATATAAGGGAAGGTGTAAAAATCTAACAACAACCCGGAAATTACAACCCGTATATATCGATGCATATAGCAATGTAAAGACATGGGAGAACTAGAAACACTATAAACCCAAGAGTATAGTAGAAGTAAATAGATTCTTCTGGTGGCAGATTAAAAAGAAGAATGACAGATATGCAAGTTAAGAGGATATCAAGGATCAGGATGGGATGGAGCATATTAACGAATACTTTAAAGTAGGAATTGAGAAAGAAAGAATAGAAGGTGTGAGTTGTAAGGAAATGGAGAGGGTGGATTTATAGGAAAATTTTCGACAGAGCAATCGAAGCAGATTATCGCGTTTTATCAAAGAAGATCTGAATCTCCTTAATTACCGAAGAATCAAATCTTAATATGAAGATTTCTTCTAAATTCCTTAAATTTCGGAAATCAATCTTGACTACGACACCGGTTAAGTCAAACTTACTTTTATTCATTTTCACTCTTAAGTGATAGCTTCATTCGTGCTCTTCACAAAAACAAATCATTTTATCTATATTAATCAATGATGATAAAACCCTAATTATCAGTTCATATACGTCATGAAAACACTCTTACTGTTAGCCATGACAATCTCTATCAAATTTCGGGACGAAATTTCTTTTAACGGGTAGGTAATGTGATGACCCGGAAATTTCCGAACAAATTTAAACTTTAATCTTTATATATATCCGACACGATAAGCAAGATCTGTAATGTTGAGTCCCAAAAGTTTTGAAACTATATTCATTTAATCAAATACCCTTTGATCATGCCTAACGATTCACGAACAATTATGTGTAAATAAATATATATGCATATACATGTGTGCTTATTAAATTGAGATATATTAATAAGACATTGAACGGATTAGTTAATATGAATATAAGCTATGAGATCTATTTTTTTTGAACTTGGAAATGCTATCAAGGTATTGAATGAATAATATGTTACATAAACATATTTGTTCGATGTAAGTTTATCGACGAGATTAAAAGATAATATCAAATGATTGAATTATCGGATACATTGAACTATGATTATGAGTCTCTGTTATGAGGTCCACTTTGAATTAGGAAACCCTTACTTTTTAACGGTATTCGGAATATTTGGTAAAGTGATTTACAAGTAAGAACAAAGTATCACTTATTGGGAGTTAGACAAAAGTTAGTGGAGAATCGAATTTCATAATACTCGATTTATCATATAGAAGGAATAATTGGGATAAGATTCGTTGACTAGATAAACCCATTTGATATGTTATATTAAGATATATTATTTAGAAAGTTAAAGAAATTAAACTAAACAATTACGCATAAAAGAATGAAATCAAATTAAGTTTTAAAGCATAAACGTTATAGGATTTTTCGATTTTGTAAAGGATCTTAAATTATATAATTAGTTTTGAAAGGATAACTAGTATGTTATTAGATAAATATTTTAAAAATATGTATAAAATTATAACTTTTAATTTAAATTAGTCATAAAACGTTTTGATTCAAACTAATAAGATTAAATATATATTTTGTTATATAATGAGACGTCGATTTATAAAAGGAAATGACCAAAACACTCAAAAGATTAAGTTACACTTTGAGTGGGTTAGTTTTTAATTAATTTAAGTCTAGTTAATAATAAAGGTACATGTCACAAAACGTTTAATTTAAAATAAAATATTTTGACAAACAACGAGACTTTAATTTATAGAAGGAAATGACCACAATGCTCAATTTTATAAGTTACATTTTTCATAAAGTAAATCTTTGATAAATAAGTCAAATTATTATTAAAGGTACACGTCACGTAACGTAAAAGGCTAGTTTTCTAAACGTACGAAAGTGCGCCCGAAAAACCGAAAGTGTTACATGAGTCATGAGACCACGACCGTGTCATTTTTGTAAAAATTATATTTTTACCATGAGCGTAAATATAATATAATATTTAATTAATTCTAAAGATTAAATATTATATATTAATTAAATATTATATCTATGCATATGAAAACGTTGGTAATACATTTTTTGGACGTACATGGGGTTAGGTGGTGCCAAGTTTTATATAAATCGATCTTTTCATTTTTGGGATTCATCCATTCATTTCATCGAAACACTTATAGACATATATATGTATTTATATTATTATTATTATTATTATTATTATTATTATTATTATTATTATTATTATTATTATTATTATTATTATTATTAGTATTAAGATTAATATTATTATTAATCTTAATTAGTAGTATTACTATTATTAGTATTATACATAAAATATTACGACGAGGTTCTGCTCAAATGTTTTCAAAACTGGTATTCGAGTAGGATAGGGCTAAGGAAATTATGGGTTATAGTTTTGGAGGTTATGGGTAATGTTTGAGGATATGCTCGGGAAGTCAAACTAGTGTTTATCATCTCCGTTGCGTCTACGTACCTTCCTGCAATTTTGAATCTCAATATTGATACGTGAGTACTCATAATTTAATTTTTACATACTAATAGTGTATCCCTCACTAGTGCTCGAGAAAATAGAATTATGCATGCTTGTACATTTGATATTGCCCTTAGATAGGTTATGTTGAATCTTAAAGGTTGTTATACTAGGGATGAAATAAGGTATAAGATATGCATGTCCTTGGAAAGCTAGCGAAAAATTAAGAACTTTTCATTTAGATATCAAATGGATTTGATGAACGGTTAGAAAGTTATGAAATAAACGAATTGTATAATTAATTTCGTAATTAAAATTGCTGATGATAATTAGTGAACTAATTTTCTGGGTAATAAAAAGTGGTTATTTGGATTCTACTCGTCGAGTAGATGAATTTTCATATAAAGCACGTCTCGTTTCGTTGAACGGTTGTCAAGTTATGGATAAAAGAAGTTTTGTAAATTTTGATGAAACGTCGATACGGAAACTGAAATTCTCGCTGATCTGCGTTGTTTCAGATTAAAACAAAAATACCACTGAATTCTTTGTTGTAAGGTCTAACAAACGACTCTGGCCGTTTGTCAATTCGAGTCTCGACGATTTTTCTAAAAATCGTCAAAGTTGACTGTTTGGTCACATTTTAAAATTCTAAAAAGAGTTGAAACTTTTTATTAAAAATGTCAGTTTTGTATCTGTTGCCATGGTCGGCCTGATGTGTGTTTACTTTTGCCAAAAATCATGTTATATCTTTGTGGTAACTAGAATTTGCAGGCTTTGACCGTTTGTCAATCCGAGTTTCGAGGAATTTTCTAAAAATCTCCAAAGTAGGCTACTCGGTCATTTTTGTAAATTTATTAAAGCTGAAAAATTAACTTTGACTAAAGGCCATTTAGTCATGTTTGACTGAAAAATCATTTTTTTGTATAAGTTATTGTATTTTTGCATACGACCTCGTTTTTACTTTAACCTTTGACTTTTGACCTTGAACCTTGACTTTTCCGTTAACTTTTCAGTTAATATTTTTGTGTTGACTTTCTCTAAAAACTAAAATACTATTTTATGATTATGAAACCATTTGTGATACGTTGTTTCACACGTCACCTTTTACTAGAATTTTAACTAAACATGAGTAATATAACATGTTACTATACTGTTGAGTCAGACTCGAGCACTAGGATTGTGGTACACTATGACTTAACCTAATTTGTTAGACAAATATTGATCAACAAAAATATATATATATATATAATTAATATAGGTTCGTGAATCCGAGGCCAACCCTACACATATTCAATGATGATATATGTATTTTTACTACAAAATACAGTATGGTGAGTTTCATTATTCCCTTTTTATATACATTTTTGGGCTGAGAATACATGCAAATGCTTTATTAACTGTTTTACAATATTTATATGCGTGAGTTTCATTGATCCCCTTTTACTCTTTACATTTTTGGGGCTGAGAATACATGCAAATGCTTTAGTAACTGTTTCACAATAATTATATGCGTGAGTTTCATTTGCTCCCTTTTTAAATGCTTTTGCAATATATATTTTTGGGACTGAGAATACATGCGCTGCTTTATAAATGTTTGACGATATAGACACAAGTAATTGAAACTACATTCTATGGTTGAATTATCGAAATCGAATATGCCCCTTTTTATTAAAGTCTGGTAATCTAAGAATTAGGGAACAGACACCCTAATTGACGCGAATCCTAAAGATAGATCTATTGGGCCTAACAAACCCCATCCAAAGTACCGGATGCTTTAGTACTTCGAAATTTATATCATGTCCGAAGGAGGATCCCGGAATGATAGGGGATATTCTTATATGTATCTAGTTAATGTCGATTACCAGGTGTTCACCATATGAATGATTATTTTTGTCTCTATGCATGGGACGTATATTTATGAGAACTGGAAATGAAATTCTTGTGGTCTATTAAAATGATGAAAATGAAATGATTACTATAAACTAATGAACTCACCAACCTTTTGGTTGACACTTGAAAGCATGTTTATTCTCAGGTTTGAAAGAGATCTTCCGCTGTGCATTAGCTCATTTTAAAGATATTACTGGGAGTCATTCATGACATATTTCAAAAGACGTTGCATTCGAGTCGTTGAAGTTCATTAAAGATTATTATTAAGTAAATGACAGATTAGGTCATTTATAGTTTGGATATTATGAAATGGTATGCATACATGTCAACTTTCGATGTAATGAAAGATTGTCTTTTAAAAATGAATGCAATGTTTGTAAAATGTATCATTTAGAGGTCAAGTACCTCGCGATGTAATCATATGTTATTGTATTCGTCCCTATGGATTGGGTCGGGTCGTCTCAATTCCAACTTGCACTAATCAATACACTTTAAGTATTTGATTATTTCTGTCTTTCTTACCCTTGTTTGAGAGTTGTATTAGTTAAATATTTTGGAGAGTGTAGTTGGCTTAAGAGAGTCGTCTATATCATTGTAACAATTTGTGATATAGTGTATTACTCTCTTTGGGGGCCGGTGGTTTTTCTCCTATTTTGGAGTTTCCACGTTAAATTTTATGTTGTGTATTGTTCTTAATTCTTTACTATTATCATTGGGCTGAGTGTTGGAAATTAGTGAGACCATAATTTCCCAACAACTAGTATCAGAGCGTCAGGTTTGACAGGGGATCTCGGTTATAGGATTCGGAGTATGCTCTGTGGTTGCCACAGGAGTGGATCGTCCACATCAGAAACAAGTTCTATTGATCGTATAGGGTATCTGGTTAGACAATATTTTTTCTGATTCGGAGTAAGTGGTGTCTAGAATTTGTAGTGGACCGGGTGTTGGATTTTCCAATTTAACGGATCCTGTGCGCCACTCCACTACATCTGTCGCCCAGTCGAAACGTGAGCAAAATCAGAGGAAGTGTTCTTTATAGGATACGGATACGATGTCGAAGTTCAGTCCAATGAGGTTTGATGTTGAGAAATTTGATGGGAGGATCAATTTTGGCTTATGGCAGGTTCAAGTCAAGGATGTGTTGATTCAGTCTGGTTTACACAAGGCATTGAAGGGTAAACCCACCCTTGTTCCTGGCAGTGATTCTAGCAGTAAGTTCGATGAAGAAGAATGGGATGATATGGATTTGAGGGCAGCAAGTGTGATTCGTTTGTGTCTTGCAAAGAACGTGCTTGCAAATGTGCACGGGTTATCAACGGCTAAGGAACTTTGGAATAATTTGGAGCAGTTGTACCAGGGCAAGGGCATCTCAAACCGGTTGTTTCTTAAAGAACAGTTCCATACTTTGCGTATGGATAGGGGTTCAAAGATTTCAGATCATCTGAGTATTCTTAATGGTATTGTTTCAGAACTGGAGGCGATCGGAGTTAAAGTGGAAGATGAAGATAAAGCTTTGAGGTTGATATTATCTTTATCGTCGAGCACATGAAACCTATTTTGATGTATGGGAAGGAAACTTTAAAGTTTGAAGACGTTACTAGCAAGCTCCTATCCGAGGAGAAAAGACTGGAAGGTAACGGGGTCTCGTCATCAGAAAATACGGTACTGTTGTGTTCGGATAGGCGGAAGAAAAACTCCGGGAAGAATCTGGTATGCTGGAGGTGCGGGAAGACTGGGCATGTAAGGGTTAACTGTCCAGGTGGAGCTAATTCAGCAAATAGCTCCAAATGCGCTAATGATGTCTCCGTTGTTACAGAGAGTGACGAATTCCTCTGAAGTCACGTCATCCTCATGGTGTGTCTGCTCCACCATGGAAAGGGATGTTCGTTAGCGGTTTCACAATTGCACATGGGCACTGGTTTGGCATTGGTGCAGGTTGTGTGGTGGAAACTAATGTTGAAGCTGATGGAACTTCTGGGAAAGCCAAACGGGGAAGTTGCACCGTAAATGTTCAGCTGGTTATTCAACATGTGCCGAGGTGAAATTCTTAGAATGAGATCTTCTAAGTGGTTATACTCTTACGGTGGAGTATGATAATTCTGTTTAGAGTTATGATTGTCTGTTATGACAATGATTGTCGGTTTAGACAATATTCGATGAGGATACAAGTATGGTCTCTTGGGAGATAATGTCAACAGCATGAAGATGAGGATCTTGAAGTTGTCGTCGAGGAAGCATCTGCATCGGTTATCCTTAAGTATGGTTATCTTTTTCTATCAAAAAGGTGGAGATTTGTTGGTTTTGTTTTTCAATAGAAAAATTGATATGGTTACTTTGTGAAGGATGTTATCCCACATCGGTGGGAGGAAGAAGTTGGAGGTGGATGACTTGGTTATAAAAGGAGGTCATGGGCATCATTCCAACTTGCACCAATCAATACACTTTAAGTATTTAATTATTTCTTTCTTTCTTACCCTTGTTTGAGAGTTGTATTAGTTAAATATTTTGGAGAGTGTAGTTGTGAAATGTCCCGTTCATATTGATTATAAACGTTCCATATTAATTGATTTCATTGCGAGGTTTTGACCTCTATATGAGACGTTTTTCAAAGACTGCATTCATTTTTAAAACAACCATTGAAATGTCCCGTTCTTATTGATTAAAAACGTTCCATATTAATTGATTTCGTTGCGAGGTTTTAACCTCTATATGAGACGTTTTTCAAAGACTGCATTCATTTTTAAAACAAACCATAACCTTTATTTCATAAATAAAGGTTTAAAAAGCATTACGTAGATTATCAAATAATGATAATCTAAAATATCCTGTTTACACACGACCATTACATAATGGTTTACAATACAAATATGTTACATCGAAATCAGTTTCTTGAATGCAGTTTTTACACAGTATCATACAAACATGGACTCCAAATCTTGTCCTTATTTTAGTATGCAACAGCGGAAGCTCTTAGTATTCACCTGAGAATAAACATGTTTTAAACGTCAACAAAAATGTTGGTGAGTTTTAGGTTTAACCTATATATATCAAATCGTAACAATAGACCACAAGATTTCATATTTCAATATACATCCCATACATAGAGATAAAAATCATTCATATGGTGAACACCTGGTAACCGACATTAACAAGATTGCATATATAAGAATATCCCCATCATTCCGGGACACCCTTCGGATATGATATAAAAAAGGGGCATATTCGATTTCGATAATTCAACCATAGAATATAGTTTCACGTACTTGTTTCTATTTTGTAAATCATTTATAAAACCTGCATGTATTCTCATCCCAAAAATATTAGATTTTAAAAGTGGGACTATAACTCACTTTCACAGATTTTTACTTCGTCGGGAAGTAAGACTTGGCCACTGGTTGATTCACGAACCTATAACAATATATACATATATATCAAAGTATGTTCAAAATATATTTACAACACTTTTAATATATTTTGATGTTTTAAGTTTATTAAGTCAGTTGTCCTCGTTAGTAACCTACAACTAGTTGTCCACAGTTAGATGTACAGAAATAAATAGATAAATATTATCTTGAATCAATCCACGACCCAGTGTATACGTATCTCATTATTGATCACAACTCAAACTATATATATTTTGAAATCAACCTCAACCCTGTATAGCTAACTCCAACATTCACATATAGAGTGTCTATGGATTTTCCGAAATATATATAGATGTGTCGACATGATAGGTCGAAACATTGTATACGTGTCTATGGTATCTCAAGATTACATAATATACAATACAAGTTGATTAAGTTATGGTTGGAATAGATTTGTTACCAATTTTCACGTAGCTAAAATGAGAAAAATTATCCAATCTTGTTTTACCCATAGCTTCTTCATTTTAAATCTGTTTTGAGTGAATCAAATTGCTATGGTTTCATATTGAACTCTATTTTATGAATCTAAATAGAAAAAGTATAGGTTTATAGTCAGAAAAATAAGTTACAAGTCGTTTTTGTAAAGGTAGTCATTTCAGTCGAAAGAACGACGTCTAGATGACCATTTTAGAAAACATACTTCCACTTTGAGTTTAACCATAATTTTTGGATATAGTTTCATGTTCATAATCAAAATAATTTTCCCAGAATAACAACTTTTAAATTAAAGTTTATCATAGTTTTTAATTAACTAACCCAAAACAGCCCGCGGTGTTACTACGACGGCGTAAATCCGGTTTTACGGTGTTTTTCGTGTTTCCAGGTTTTAAATCATTAAGTTAGCATATCATAAAGATATAGAACATGTGTTTAGTTGATTTTAAAATTCAAGTTAGAAGGATTAACTTTTATTTGCTATGTTCTAGTGATTACAAGTTTAAACCTTCGAATAAGATAGCTTTATATGTATGAATCGAATGATGTTATGAACATCATTACTACCTCAAGTTCCTTGGATAAACCTACTGGAAATGAGAAAAATAGATCTAGCTTCAAAGGATTCTTGGATGGCTTGAAAGTTCTTGAAGCAGAATCATGACACGAAAACAGTTCAAGTAAGATTTTCACTCGAAATAAGATTGTTATAGTTATAGAAATTGAATCAAAGTTTGAATATGAGTATTACCTTGTATTAGAAAGATATCTTACTGTAAATAAGAAAGATTTCTTGAGGTTGGATTATCACTCTACAAGATTGGAAGTAAGCTAGCAAACTTGGAAGTATTCTTGATTTTATGAAACTAGAACTTGTAGAATTTATGAAGAACACTTAGAACTTGAAGATAGAACTTGAGAGAGATCAATTAGATGAATAAAATTGAAGAATAAAAGTGTTTGTAGGTGTTTTTGGTCGTTGGTGTATGGATTAGATATAAAGGATATGTAATTTTGTTTTCATGTAAATAAGTCATGAATGATTACTCATATTTTTGTAATTTTATGAGATATTTCATGCTAGTTGCCAAATGATGGTTCCCACATGTTCTAGGTGACTCACATGGGCTGCTAAGAGCTGATCATTGGAGTGTATATACCAATAGTACATACATCTAAAAGCTGTGTATTGTACGAGTACGAATACGAGTGCATACGAGTAGAATTGTTGATGAAACTGAACGAGGATGTAATTGTAAGAATTTTTGTTAAGTAGAAGTATTTTGATAAGTGTCTTGAAGTCTTTCAAAAGTGTATGAATACATATTAAAACACTACATGTATATACATTTTAACTGAGTCGTTAAGTCATCGTTAGTCGTTACATGTAAATGTTGTTTTGAAACCTTTAGGTTAACGATCTTGTTAAATGTTGTTAACCCAATATTTATAATATCAAAAGAGATTTTAAATTATTATATTATCATGATATTATGATATACAAATATCTCTTAATATGATATATATACATTAAATGTCGTTACAACGATAATCGTTACATATATGTCTCGTTTCAAAATCATTAAGTTAGTAGTCTTGTTTTTACATATGTAGTTCATTGTTAATATACTTAATGATATGTTTACTTATCATAATATCATGTTAACTATATATATAACCATATATATGTCATCATATAGTTTTTACAAGTTTTAACGTTCGTGAATCACCGGTCAACTTGGGTGGTCAATTGTCTATATGAAACCTATTTCAATTAATCAAGTCTTAACAAGTTTGATTGCTTAACATGTTGGAAACACTTAATCATGTAAATAACAATTTCATTTAATATATATAAACATGGAAAAGTTCGGGTCACTACAGTACCTACCCGTTAAATAAATTTCGTCCCGAAATTTTAAGCAGTTGGAGGTGTTGACGTATCTTATAGAAATAAGTGCGGGTATTTCTTCTTTATCTGATCTTCTCATTCCCAGGTGAACTCAGGTCCTCTACGAGCATTCCATCGAACCTTAACAATTGTTATCTTGTTTTGCTTAAGTCTTTTAACCTCACGATCCATTATTTCGACGGGTTCTTCGATAAATTGAAGTTTTTCGTTGATTTGGATTTCATCTAACGGAATTGTGAGATCTTCTTTAGCAAAACATTTCTTCAAATTCGAGACGTGGAAAGTGTTATGTACAGCCGCGAGTTGTTGAGGTAACTCAAGTCGGTAAGCTACTGGTCCGACACGATCAATAATCTTGAATGGTCCAATATACCTTGGATTTAATTTCCCTCGTTTACCAAATCGAACAACGCCTTTCCAAGGTGCAACTTTAAGCATGACCATCTCTCCAATTTCAAATTCTATATCTTATCTTTTAATGTCAGCGTAGCTCTTTTGTCGACTTTGGGCGGTTTTCAACCGTTGTTGAATTTGGATGATCTTCTCGGTAGTTTCTTGTATTATCACCGGACCCGTAATCTGTCTATCCCCCACTTCACTCCAACAAATCGGAGACCTGCACTTTCTACCATAAAGTGATTCAAACGGCGCCATCTCAATGCTTGAATGGCAGCTGTTGTTGTAGGAAAATTCTGCTAACGGCAGATGTCGATCCCAACTGTTTCCGAAATCAATAACACATGCTCGTAACATGTCTTCAAGCGTTTGTATCGTCCTTTTGCTCTGCCCATCAGTTTGTGGATGATAGGCAGTACTCATGTCTAGACAAGTTCCTAATGCTTGCTGTAATGTCTGCCAGAATCTTGAAATAAATCTGCCATCCCTATTAGAGATAATAGAGATTGGTATTTCATGTCTGGAGACGACTTCCTTCAAATACAGTCGTGCTAACTTCTCCATCTTGTCATCTTCTCTTATTGGCAGGAAGTGTGCTGATTTGGTGAGACGATCAACTATTACCCAAATAGTATCAAAACCACTTGCAGTCCTTGGCAATTTAGTGATGAAATCCATGGTAATGTTTTCCCATTTCCATTCCGGGATTTCGGGTTGTTGAAGTAGACCTGATGGTTTCTGATGCTCAGCTTTGACCTTAGAACACGTCAAACATTCTCCTACGTATTAAGCAACATCGGCTTTCATACCCGACCACCAAAAATGTTTCTTGAGATCCTTGTACATCTTCCCCGTTCTAGGATGTATTGAGTATCTGGTTTTATGAGCTTCTCTAAGTACCATTTCTCTCATATCTCCAAATTTTGGTACCCAAATCCTTTCAGCCCTATACCGGGTTCTGTCTTCCCAAATATTAAGATGCTTCTCCGATCCTTTGGGTATTTCATCCTTTAAATTTCCCTCTTTTAAAACTCCTTGTTGCGCCTCCTTTATTTGAGTAGTAAGGTTATTGTGTATCATTATATTCATAGATTTTACTCGAATGGGTTCTCTGTCCTTTCTGCTCAAGGCGTCGGCTACCACATTTGCCTTCCCCGGGTGGTAACGAATCTCAAAGTCGTAATCATTCAACAATTCAATCCACCTACGCTGCCTCATATTCAGTTGTTTCTGATTAAATATGTGTTGAAGACTTTTGTGGTCGGTATATATAATACTTTTGAACCCATATAAGTAGTGCCTCCAAGTCTTTAATGCAAAAACAACCGCGCCTAATTCCAAATCAGGTGTCGTATAATTTTGCTCGTGAATCTTCAATTGTCTAGACGCATAAGCAATCACCTTCGTCCGTTGCATTAATACACAACCGAGACCTCACTTTGATGCGTCACAATAAATCACAAAATCATCATTTCCTTCAGGCAATGACAATATAGGTGCCGTAGTTAGCTTTTTCTTCAATAATTGAAACGCCTTCTCTTGTTCATCCTTCCATTCAAATTTCTTCCCTTTATGCGTTAATGCAGTCAAGGGTTTTGCTATTTTGGAGAAATCTTGGATGAATCTTCTGTAGTAACCAGCCAATCCTAAAAACTGACGTATATGCTTCGGAGTTTTTGGGGTTTCCCACTTTTCAACAGTTTCTATCTTTGCTGGATCCACCTTAATACCTTCTTTGTTCACTATGTGACCGAGGAATTGAACTTCTTCCAACCAAAATGCACACTTTGAAAACTTAGCGTACAATTCTTCCTTCCTCAATACTTCTAACACCTTTCTCAAATGTTCACCGTGTTCTTGGTCATTCTTTGAGTAAATAAGTATGTCATCAATGAAAATAATGACAAACTTGTCAAGGTATGGTCCACACACTCGGTTCATAAGGTCCATGAACACAGCTGGTGCGTTAGTCAATCCAAACGGCATAACCATAAACTCGTAATGACCATAACGCGTCCTAAAAGCAGTCTTTGGATTATCATCTTCTTTCACCCGCATTTGATGATACCCGGAACGTAAGTCAATCTTTGAATAAACAGACGAGCCTTGTAGTTGATCAAATAAGTCGTCGATTCTCGGTAGTGGATAACGGTTCTTGATGGTAAGTTTGTTCAACTCTCGGTAGTCGATACACAACCTGAATGTACCATCTTTCTTCTTGACAAACAAAACAGGAGCTCCCCATGGTGATGTGCTTGGTCGAATGAAACCACGTTCTAATAGTTCTTGCAGTTGGCTTTGCAGTTCTTTCATCTCGCTGGGTGCGAGTCTATAAGGAGCACGAGCTATTGGTGCAGCTCCTGGTACAAGATCTATTTGAAATTCAACAGATCGATGTGGAGGTAGTCCCGGTAATTCTTTCGGAAATACATCGGGAAATTCTTTTGCGACGGGAACATCATTGATGCTCTTTTCTTCAGTTTGTACTTTCTCGATGTGTGCTAGAACAGCATAGCAACCTTTTCTTATTAGTTTTTGTGCCTTCAAATTACTAATAAGATGTAGCTTCATGTTGCCCTTTTCTCCGTACACCATTAAGGGTTCTCCTTCTTCTCGTACAATGCGAATTGCATTTTTATAACATACGATCTCTGCTTTCACCTTCTTCAGCCAGTCCATGCCAACTATTACATCAAAACTCCCTAACTCTACTGGTATCAAATCAATCTTAAATATTTCGCTACCCAGTTTAATTTCTCAATTCCGGCATATATTATCTGCTGAAATTAATTTACCGTTTGCTAATTCGAGTAAAAATTTACTATCCAACGGCGTCAATGGACAACTTAATTTAGTACAAAAATCTCTACTCATATAGCTTCTATCCGCACCCGAATCAAATAAAACGTAAGCAGATTTATTGTCAATAAGAAACGTACCCGTAACAAGCTCCGGGTCTTCCTGTGCCTCTGCCGCATTAATATTGAAAACTCTTCCGTGGCCTTGTCCATTTGTGTTCTCCTGGTTCGGGCAATTTCTAATAATGTGGCCCGGTTTTCCACATTTATAACAAACTACATTGGCATAACTTGCTCCGACACTACTTGCTCCGCCATTACTCGTTCCGACACCATTTGTTCCTTTCGTTCTGTTAACCCCTGGTTCGTAGACCTCACACTTCACTACGCTATGACCATTTCTTTTACACTTGTTGCAAAATTTGGTGCAGAACCCCGAGTGATACTTTTCACACCTTTGGCATAGTTGCCTCTGATTATTGTTGTTGTTGCGGTTGTTATTGTTGTTGGGATGATTGTTGTAGTTGCTGTTATTGTTGTTGTTGTTGTTGTTGTTGTTGTTGTTGTTGTTGTTGTTGTTGTTGTTGTTGTTGTTGGACCGTTTGTTGTAGTTGCGATTGATGTTGCAATTGTTGGGATAATTATTGCGATTATTATTGTAATTGCTGTTGTTGTTGTATTGGTGATTCTTATCACCGTTTTCCTCCCACTTTCTTTTGACTTGCTTCACATTGGCCTCTTCAGCCATCTGTTCTTTAATTCTTTCCTCAATCTGGTTCACTAGTTTGTGAGCCATTCTACATGCCTGTTGTATGGAGGCGGGCTCGTGTGAACTTATATCTTCTTGGATTCTTTCCGGTAATCCTTTCACAAACGCGTCGATCTTCTCTTCCTCATCTTCGAACGCTCCCGGACACAATAGGCACAATTCTGTGAATCGTCTTTCATACGTGGTAATATCAAATCCTTGGGTTCGTAACCCTCTAAGTTCTGTCTTGAGCTTATTGACCTCGGTTCTGGGACGGTACTTCTCGTTCATCAAGTGCTTGAATGCTGACCACGGTAGTGCGTACGCATCATCTTGTCCCACTTGCTCTAGATAGGTATTCCACCATGTTAACGCAGAACCTGTGAAGGTATGCGTAGCGTACTTCACTTTTTCCTCTTCAGTACACTTACTTATGGCAAACACCGATTCGACCTTCTCGGTCCACCGTTTCAATCCGATCGGTCCTTCGGTTCCATCAAATTCCAAAGGTTTGCAGGCAGTGAATTCTTTGTAGGTGCATCCTACACGATTTCCTGTACTGCTGGATCCAAGGTTATTGTTGGTATGTAGCGCAACCTGTACTGCGGCTATGTTTGAAGCTAGAAAAGTACGGAATTCCTCTTCATTCATATTAACGGTGTGTCGAGTAGTCGGTGCCATTTCCTTCAAAATAGTCAAATGGAACAAGTTAATCATACAGAATATTAAGAGTAGTTAATAGTATTTCGTAGCATAATATGAACTCATTTATAAAAGTTTTTTCTTCATATTAGCGTTTTATAAGTTTAAATTCGGGTAGTACCTACCCGTTAAGTTCATACTTAGTAGCTAACATACCATTTCAACTACTACAATTCTATATGAAAAACTTATCACAAAAAAAAAAAAAAAAAAATTTATCATATTCAAACCTTTATACAATAACTTGCAAACTTACAATACCGCTTTTTTTTACATATAGCATAAAATATAGCACATAAAACTTTGATACAAAGTAGTTGCGAAGATAATTCTAGTTAATAAATAAGGCGTTCAGCAAAGGCAATAAAGACACGTAATTCATACGTCTAGAAATAAGTCATGCATTCTGGTTTTACTAATACCACTTCCCATCCTTGGTTTTGTGGAACATAACCGTTGTGACCAATAGTAAGACAATGTGTTGTAACGTCGTCAAAAGGATGAAGGTTACGTAATAACCAACAGTCTCGTAATAACCTAAAAACCTCATTTCTTACCCCAATTACCGACTCCGTCACTTGTGGGAACGTTTTGTTTAATAGTTGTAGACCGATGTTCTTATTCTCACTTTGGTGAGAAGCGAACATTACTAACCCGTAAGCATAACATGCTTCTTTATGTTGCATGTTAGCCGCTTTTTCTAAATCATGAAGTCCTATATTAGGATATATTGAGTCAAAATAATTTCTTAACCCGTTGCGTAAAATAGCATTTGGGTTCCCCGCAATATATGCGTCAAAGTAAACACATCGTAACTTATGGATTTCCCAATGTGATATCCCCCATCTTTCGAACGAAAGCCTTTTATAAATCAAGGCATTCTTGGAACGTTCTTCGAATGTCTTACAAACTGATCTCGCCTTAAATAGTTATGCCGAGGAATTCTGGCCGACTCTAGACAAGATTTCATTAATCATGTCTCCGGGTAGGTCTCTTAAAATATTGAGTTGTCTATCCATTTTGTGTTTTTATACTGTAAAATAGACAAGAGTTAGATTCATAAAAAAAAATACTTATTAATACAAGCAATTTTTACATATATCATAAAGCATAAGCACACTATATTACATATATTACACCACACGAATACAACTATCTTATTCCGACTCGCTCGTTTCTTCTTCTTCGGTTTTGGTTCGTTTTGCCAAGTTTCTAGGGATATATGATGTTCCCCTAATACGAGCTGTCGTTTTCCACAACGGTTTAGAAAAACCTGGTGGTTTAGAGGTTCCCGGGTCATTGTTACAACTTAAGGGCTTCGGGGGTTGACGATACATATAAAGTTCATCGGGGTTGGAATTAGATTTCTCTATTTTTATGCCCTTTTTCTTATTATTTTCTTTTGCCTTTTTAAATTCAGTTGGGGTAATTTCTATAACATCATCGGAATTCTCGTCGGAATCCGATTCATCAGAGAATTGGTAATCCTCCCAATATTTTGCTTCCTTGGTGGAAACACCATTGACCATAATTAACCTTGGTCGGTTGGTTGAGAATTTTCTTTTACTTAACCGTTTTATTATTTCCCCCAACCGTTCTATTTCCTCCTCCAGTTCCTCCTCTTCTGGTTCTGATTCTTCTTCCGGTTCTGATTCTTCTTCCGGTTCTTCTTCAGGAACTTGTGAATCAGTCCAATATATATTCGACTCTTCGTTATTATTAGGTGAGTCAATGGGATTTATGCTAGAGGTAGACATCTATCACAAAATATCAAACATGTTAAGAGATTAATATATCACATAATATATACATGTTAATAATACATAGTTTCCAACAAAAATGTTAAGCAATCATTTTTAAAGAAAACATGGTCGAAGTCCAGACTCACTAATGCATCCTAACAAACTAGATAAGACACACTAATGCAAATTTTCTGGTTCTCTAAGACCAACGCTCGAATACCAACTGAAATGTCCCGTTCTTATTGATTAAAAACGTTCCATATTAATTGATTTCATTGCGAGGTTTTGACCTCTATATGAGACGTTTTTCAAAGACTGCATTCATTTTTAAAACAAACCATAACCATTATTTCATAAATAAAGGTTTAAAAAGCTTTACGTAGATTATCAAATAATGATAATCTAAAATATCCTGTTTACACACGACCATTACATAATGGTTTACAATACAAATATGTTACATCGAAATCAGTTTCTTGAATGCAGTTTTTACACAGTATCATACAAAAATGGACTCCAAATCTTGTCCTTATTTTAGTATGCAACAGCGGAAGCTCTTAGTATTCACCTGAGAATAAACATGCTTTAAACGTCAACAAAAATGTTGGTGAGTTATAGGTTTAACCTATATATATCAAATCGTAACAATAGACTACAAGATTTCATATTTCAATATACATCCCATACATAGAGATAAAAATCATTCATATGGTGAACATCTGGTAACCGACATTAACAAGATTGCATATATAAGAATATCCCCATCATTCCGGGACACCCTTCGAATATGATATAAAAAAGGGGCATATTCGATTTCGATAATTCAACCATAGAATGTAGTTTCATGTACTTGTGTCTATTTTGTAAATCATTTATAAAACCTGCATGTATTCTCATCCCAAAAATATTAGATTTTAAAAGTGGGACTATAACTCACTTTCACAGATTTTTACTTCGTCGAGAAGTAAGACTTGGCCACTGGTTGATTCACGAACCTATAACAATATATACATATATATCAAAGTATGTTCAAAATATATTTACAACACTTTTTATATATTTTGATGTTTTAAGTTTATTAAGTCAGCTGTCCTCGTTAGTAACCTACAACTAGTTGTCCACAGTTAGATGTACAGAAATAAATCGATAAATATTATCTTGAATCAATCCACGACCCAGTGTATACGCATCTCAGTATTGATCACAACTCAAACTATATATATTTTGGAATCAACCTCAACCCTGTATAGCTAACTCCAACATTCACATATAGAGTGTCTATGGTTGTTCCGAAATATATATAGATGTGTCGACATGATAGGTCGAAACATTGTATACGTGTCTATGGTATCTCAAGATTACATAATATACAATACAAGTTGATTAAGTTATGGTTGGAATAGATTTGTTACCAATTTTCACGTAGCTAAAATGAGAAAAATTATCCAATCTTGTTTTACCCATAACTTCTTCATTTTAAATCCGTTTTGAGTGAATGAAATTGCTATGGTTTAATATTGAACTCTATTTTATGAATCTAAATAGAAAAATTATAGGTTTATAGTCGGAAAAATAAGTTACAAGTCGTTTTTGTAAAGGTATTCATTTCAGTCGAAAGAACGACGTCTAGATGACCATTTTAGAAAACATACTTCCACTTTGAGTTTAACCATAATTTTTGGATATAGTTTCATGTTTATAATCAAAATAATTTTCAAAGAATAACAACTTTTAAATCAAAGTTTACCATAGTTTTTAATTAACTAACCCAAAACAGCCCGCGGTGTTACTACGACGGCGTAAATCCGGTTTTACGGTGTTTTTCGTGTTTCCAGGTTTTAATTCATTAAGTTAGCATATCATATAGATATAGAACATGTGTTTAGTTGATTTTAAAATTCAAGTTAGAAGGATTAACTTTTATTTGCGAACAAGTTTAGAGTTAACTTAACTATGTTCTATTGATTACAAGTTTAAACCTTCGAATAAGATAGCTTTATATGTATGAATCGAATGATGTTATGAACATCATTACTACCTCAAGTTCCTTGGATAAACCTACTGGAAATGAGAAAAATAGATCTAGCTTCAAAGGATCCTTGGATGGCTTTTAAGTTCTTGAAGCAGAATCATGACACGAAAACAGTTCAAGTAAGATTTTCACTCGAAATAAGATTGTTATAGTTATAGAAATTGAATCAAAGTTTGAATATGAGTATTACCTTGTATTAGAAAGATATCTTACTGTAAATAAGAAATATTTATTGAGGTTGGATGATCACTCTACAAGATTGGAAGTAAGCTAGCAAACTTGGAAGTATTCTTGATTTTATGAAACTAGAACTTGTAGAATTTATGAAGAACACTTAGAACTTGAAGATAGAACTTGAGAGAGATCAATTAGATGAATAAAATTGAAGAATGAAAGTGTTTGTAGGTGTTTTTGGTCGTTGGTGTATGGATTAGATATAAAGGATATGTAATTTTGTTTTCATGTAAATAAGTCATGAATGATTACTCATATTTTTGTAATTTTATGAGATATTTCATGCTAGTTGCCAAATGATGGTTCCCACATGTGTTAGGTGACTCACATGGGCTGCTAAGAGCTGATTATTGGAGTGTATATACCAATAGTACATACATCTAAAAGCTGTGTATTGTACGAGTACGAATACGGGTGCATACGAGTAGAATTGTTGATGAAACTGAACGATGATGTAATTGTAAGCATTTTTGTTAAGTAGAAGTATTTTGATAAGTGTCTTGAAGTCTTTCAAAAGTGTATGAATACATATTAAAACACTACATGTATATACATTTTAACTGAGTCGTTAAGTCATCGTTAGTCGTTACATGTAAGTGTTGTTTTGAAACCTTTAGGTTAACGATCTTGTTAAATGTTGTTAACCCAATGTTTATAATATCAAAAGAGATTTTAAATTATTATATTATCATGATATTATGATATACAAATATCTCTTAATATGATATATATACATTAAATGTCGTTACAACGATAATCGTTACATATATGTCTCGTTTCAAAATCATTAAGTTAGTAGTCTTGTTTTTACATATGTAGTTCATTGTTAATATACTTAATGATATGTTTACTTATCATAATATCATGTTAACTATATATATAACCATATATATGTCATCATATAGTTTTTACAAGTTTTAACGTTCGTGAATCACCGGTCAACTTGGGTGGTCAATTGTCTATATGAAACCTATTTCAATTAATCAAGTCTTAACAAGTTTGATTGCTTAATATGTTGGAAACACTTAATCATGTAAATAAAAATTTCATTTAATATATATAAACATGGAAAAGTTCGGGTCACTACAACCATAACCTTTATTTTATCAATAAAGGTTTTAAAAAAAACATTACGTAGATTATCAAATAATGATAATCTAAAATATACTATTTACACACGACCATTACATAATGGTTTACAATAGAAATATATTACATCGACATATGTTTCTTGAATGTAGTTTTAGAATAATATCATACAAACATGGACTCCAATTCTTGTCCTTATTTTAGTATGCAACAGCGGAAGCTCTTAGTATTCACCTGAGAATAAACATGCTTTAAACGTCAACAAAAATGTTGGTGAGTTATAGGTTTAACCTATATATATCAAATCGTAACAATAGACCACAAGATTTCATATTTCAATACACATCCCATACATAGAAATAAAATCATTCATATGGTGAACACCTGGTAACCGACATTAACAAGATGCATATATAAGAATATCCCCATCATTCCGGGACACCCTTCGGATATGATATAAATTTCGAAGTACTAAAGCATCCGGTATGATTTTAAATTACTATATTATCATGATATTATGATATATTAATATATCATGATTTTAAATTTCGAAGTTTTATTATATCTAATGAGATGTTAAATTACTATATTATCATGATATTATGATATATTAATATATCTTAATATGATTTTTTATACATTTAAATGTCGTTACAACGATAATCGTTACATATAAGTCTCGTTTGGTAATTCTTGAGTTAGTAGTCTTGTTTTTACATATGTAGTTCATTGTTAACACACTTAATGATATATTTAAATGTCATTTTATCATGTTAAATATAGTGTATCAATATCTTAATATGATACATATGTATTTAGTAGACATTATCATAACGATAATCGTTATATATATCATTTCGAGTTTCTTAACTTAGTAATCTCATTTCTTATGTATATCACACATTGTTAATATACTTAGTGAGATACTTACTCATCATAATCTTATGTCAACCATATATATATGTCTATATATATACCACAACATGTAGTTTTTACAATTTTGTAACGTTCGTGAATCGCCGGTCAACTTGGGTGATCAATTGTTTATATGAAACTTATTTCATTTAATCAAGTCTTAATAAGTTTGATTGCTTAACATGTTGGAAACATTTAATCATGTAGATAACAATTTCATTTAATATATATAAACATGGAAAAGTTTGGGTCACTACAGTACCTACCCGTTAAATAAATTTCGTCCCGAAATTTTAAGCAGTTGGAGGTGTTGACGAATCTTCTGGAAATAGATGCGGGTATTTCTTCTTCATCTGATCTTCTCGTTCCCAGGTGAACTCGGGTCCTCTACGATCATTCCATCGAACCTTAACAATTGGTATCTTGTTTTGCTTAAGTCTTTTAACCTCACGATCCATTATTTCGATGGGTTCTTCGATGAATTGAAGTTTTTCGTTGATTTGGATTTCATCTAACAGAATAGTGAGATCTTCTTTAGCAAAACATTTCTTCAAATTCGAGACGTGGAAAGTGTTATGTACAGCCATGAGTTGTTGAGGTAACTCAAGTTGGTAAGCTACTGGTCCGACACGATCAATAATATTGAATGGTCCAATATACCTTGGATTTAATTTCCCTCGTTTGCCAAATCGAACAACGCCTTTCCAAGGTGCAACTTTAAGCATGACCATCTCTCCAATTTCAAATTCTATATCTTTTCTTTTAATGTCGGCGTAGCTCTTTTGTCGACTTTGGGCGGTTTTCAACCGTTGTTGAATTTGGATGATCTTCTCGGTAGTTTCTTGTATTATCTCCGGACCCGTAATCTGTCTATCCCCCACTTCACTCCAACAAATCAGAGACCTGCACTTTCTACCATAAAGTACTTCAAACGGCGCCATCTCAATGCTTGAATGGTAGCTGTTGTTGTAGAAAATTCTGCTAACGGTAGATGTCGATCCTAACTGTTTCCGAAATTAATAACACATGCTCGTAGCATGTCTTCAAGCATTTGTATCGTCCTTTCGCTCTGCCCATCAGTTTGTGGATGATAGGCAGTACTCATGTCTAGACGAGTTCCTAATGCTTGCTGTAATGTCTGCCAGAATCTTGAAATAAATCTGCCATCCCTATCAGAGATAATAGAGATTGGTATTCCATGTCTGGAGACGACTTCCTTCAAATACAGTCGTGCTAACTTCTCCATCTTGTCATCTTCTCTTATTGACAGGAAGTGTTCTGATTTGGTGAGACGATCAACTATTACCCAAATAGTATCAAAACCACTTGCAGTCCTTGGTAATTTAGTGATGAAATCCATGGTAATGTTTCCCATTTCCATTCCGGGATTTTGGGTTGTTGAAGTAGACCTGATGGTTTCTGATGCTCCGCTTTGACCTTAGAACACGTCAATCATTCCCCTACGTATTTAGCAACATCGGATTTCATACCTGGCCACCAAAAATGTTTCTTGAGATCCTTGTACATCTTCCCCGTTCCAGGATGTATTGAGTATCTGGTTTTATGAGCTTCTCTAAGTACCATTTCTCTCATATCTCCAAATTTTGGTACCCAAATTCTTTCAGCCCTATACCGGGTTCCTCTTCCCGAATATTAAGATGCTTCTCCAATCCTTTGGGTATTTCATCCTTTAAATTTCCTTCTTTTAAAAATCCTTGTTGCGCCTCCTTTATTTGAGTAGTAAGGTTATTGTGAATCATTATATTCATAGATTTTACTCGAATGGGTTCTCTGTCCTTTCTGCTCAAGGCGTCGGCTACCACATTTGCCTTCCCCGGGTGGTAACGAATCTCAAAGTCGTAATCATTCAACAATTCAATCCACCTACGCTACCTCATATTCAGTTGTTTCTGATTAAATATGTGTTGAAGACTTTTGTGGTCGGTATATATAATACTTTTGACCCCATATAAGTAGTGCCTCCAAGTCTTTAATGCAAAAACAACCACGCCTAATTCCAAATCATGCGTCGTATAATTCTGTTCGTGAATCTTCAATTGTCTAGACGCATAAGCAATTACTTTCATTCGTTGCATTAATACACAACCGAGACCTTGCTTTGAGGCGTCACAATATATCACAAAATCATCATTCCCTTCAGGTAATGACAATATAGGTGCCGTAGTTAACTTTTTCTTTAACAATTGAAACGCTTTCTCTTGTTCATCTTTCCATTCAAATTTCTTCCCTTTATGCGTTAATGCAGTCAAGGGTTTTGCTATTCTGGAAAAGTCTTGGATGAATCTTCTGTAGTAACCAGCTAGTCCTAAAAACTGGCGTATGTGTTTTGGAGTTTTCGGGGTTTCCCACTTTTTAACGGTTTTGATCTTTGCCGGGTTCACCTGGATACCTTCTTTGTTCACTATGTGACCGAGAAATTGAACTTCTTCCAACCAAAATGCACACTTTGAAAACTTAGCGTACAGTTTTTCTTTCCTCAATACTTCTAGCACTTTTCTCAAATGTTCTTCGTGCTCTTGATCATTCTTTGAGTAAATAAGTATGTCATCGATGAAAACAATAACAAACTTGTCAAGATATGGCCCACACACTCGGTTCATAAGGTCCTTGAACACAGCTGGTGCGTTAGTCAATCCAAACGGCATAACCATAAACTCGTAATGACCATAACGCGTCCTAAAAGTAGTTTTTGGAATATCATCCTCCTTTACTCGCATTTGATGATATCCAGAACGTAAATCAATTTTCGAATAAACCGACAAGCCTTGTAGTTGATCAAATAAGTCGTCAATTCTCGGCAGTGGATAACGGTTTTTGATGGTAAGTTTGTTCAACTCTCTGTAGTTAATACACAACCTAAATGTACCATCCTTCTTCTTGACAAACAAAACAGGAGCTCCCCATGGTGATGTGCTTGGTCGAATGAAACCACGTTCTAATAGTTCTTGCAGTTGGCTTTGTAGTTCTTTCATCTCGTTGGGTGCGAGTCTGTAAGGAGTACGAGCTATTGGTGCTGCTCCTAGTACAAGATCTATTTGAAATTCAACAGATCGATGTGGAGGTAGTCCCGGTAATTCTTTCAAAAATACATCGGGAAATTCTTTTGCGACGGGAACATCATTGATGCTCTTTTCTTCAGTTTGTACTTTCTCGACGTGTGCTAGAACAGCATAGCAACCTTTTCTTATTAGTTTTTGTGCCTTCAAATTACTAATAAGATGTAGCTTCGTGTTACCCTTTTCTCCGTACACCATTAAGGGTTTTCCTTTTTCTCGTATAATGCGAATTGCATTTTTGTAACAAACGATCTCTGCTTTCACTTCTTTCAACCGGTCCATACCGATTATCACATCAAAACTCCCTAACTCTACTGGTATCAAGATAATCTTAAATGTTTCGCTAACAAGTTTAATTTCTCGATTCCCACATATATTATCTGCTGAAATTAATTTACCGTTTGCTAATTCGAGTAAAAATTTACTATCCAATGGCGTCAATGGACAACTTAATTTAGCACAAAAATCTCTACTCATATAGCTTCTATCCGCACCCGAATCAAATAAAACGTAAGCAGATTTATTGTCAATAAGAAAGATACCCGTAACAAGCTCCAGGTCTTCCTGTGCCTCTGCCGCATTAATATTGAAAACTCTTCCGCGGCCTTGTCCATTCGTGTTCTCCTGGTTCGGGCAATTTCTAATAATGTGGCCCGATTTTCCACATTTATAACAAACTACATTGGCATAACTTGCTCCGACACTACTTGCTCCGCCATTACTCGTTCCGACACCATTTGTTCCTTTCATTCTGTTAACCCCTGGTCCGTAGACCTCACACTTCGCCGCGCTATGACCATTTTTTTTACACTTGTTGCAAAATTTGGTGCAGAACCCTGAGTGATACTTTTCACACCTTTGGCATAGCTGCTTCTGATTGTTGTTGTTGTTGTTGTTGTTGTTGCGGTTGTTATTGTTGTTGGGATGATTATTGTAGTAGTTGTTGTTGTTGTTGTGCAGTTTGTTGTAGTTGCGATTGATGTTGCGATTGTTGGGATAGTTGTTGTTGTTTTGGTGACTCTTATCACCGTTTTCCTCCCACTTTCTTTTGACTAACTTCACGTTGGCCTCTTCGGCCGCCTGTTCTTTAATTCTTCCCTCAATCTGGTTCACTAGTTTATGAGCCATTCTACATGCCTTTTGTATGGAGGCAGGCTCGTGTGAACTTATATCTTCTTGGATTCTCTCCGGTAACCCTTTCACAAACGCGTCAATCTTCTCTTCCTCATCTTCGAACGCTCTCAGACACAATAGGTACAATTCTGTGAATCGTCTTTCGTACGAAGTAATATCGAATCCCTGTGTTCGTAACCCTCTAAGCTCTGACTTGAGCTTATTGACCTCGGTTCTGGGACGGTACTTCTCGTTCATCAAGTGCTTGAATGCTGACCACGGAAGCGCGTAAGCAGCGTCTTGTCCCACTTGCTCTAGATAGGTATTCCACCATGTTAACGCAATACCTGTGAAGGTATGCGTAGCGTACTTAACTTTGTCCTCTTCAGTACACTTACTTATGGAAAACACCGATTTGACTTTCTCGGTCCACCGTTTAAATCCAATTGGTCCTTCGGTTCCATCAAATTCTAAAGGTTTGCAGGCAGTGAATTCTTTGTAGGAGCATCCTACACGATTTCTTGTGCCGTTAGCTGTATTGCTAGATTCAAAGTTATTGTTGGTATGTAGCGCGGCCTGTACTGCGGCTATGTTTGAAGCAAGAAAGGCACAAAATTCCTCTTCGCTCATATTCAAGGTGTGTCGAGTAGTCGGTGCCATTTCCTTCAAAATAGTCAAATGAAACAATTTAATCATACAGAATATTAAGAGTAGTCAATAGTATCTCGTAGCATAATATGAACTCATTTATAAAAGCTTTTTCTTCATATTAGCGTTTTATAAGTTTAAATTCGGGTACTACCTACCCGTTAAGTTCATACTTAGTAGCTAATATAAAATTCAACTACTACAATTCCATATGAAAAACTGATTATAATAATATATCACATACAAATATTCTTCAAACTTACAACTTCGCTATATTACATATAACATGAAATATAGTACACTATGATACATGACAGTTTTGAAGATAAATCTAGTTAATACGCAAGTTGTTCAGCAAAGGAAATAAAGACATGTAATTCATAAGTCCAGAAATAAGTCATGCATTCTGTTTTTACTAAGACGACTTCCCTTCCTTGGTCTTGTGGAAAATAACCGTTATGACCATTGGCTAGGCAGCATGTTGTAATGTCGTCAAAAGGACGAGGGTTTCGTAATGTCCAACAGCCCCGTAATAATCTAAAAACCTTGTTTCTCACCCCCAACTACTGAATCCGTCACTTGTGGGAAAGTTTTATTTAAAAGCTGCAATCCGATGTTCTTTTTCTCACTTTGGTAAGAAGCGAACATCACTAACCCTTAAGCATAACATGCTTCTTTATGTTGCATGTTAGAAGCTCTTTCTAATTCACGAAATCCTATGTTGGGATATGTTGAGTCAAAATAGGTTCTTAACCCGTAGCGTAAAATTGCATTTGGGTTCCCCGCATTTAACGCTTTAAAGAAAACACGGCGTAACTTAAAGTCTCCCCAATGTGATATACCCCACCTATCATAGGAAAGCCTTTTATAAACTAAGGCATTTCTGGAAAGTCTT
Organism: Rutidosis leptorrhynchoides; assembly: GCF_046630445.1. Taxonomy (NCBI): domain Eukaryota; kingdom Viridiplantae; phylum Streptophyta; class Magnoliopsida; order Asterales; family Asteraceae; genus Rutidosis; species Rutidosis leptorrhynchoides. The sequence continues at coordinate 637,914,483 of NC_092334.1, read as the reverse complement.
TCAAATGTTTGACAAGTTAATTTCGCCATAACTAAATGTGCTGATGAATTCTGACCGACTCTAGACAAGATTTCCTCAATCATATCCTCTGGTAGGTCTTCTAAAATATTCGGTTGTCTACCCTTAACGTCCATTTTGTTTTTATACTGTAAAATAGACAAGGATTAGATTCGTAATAACAAACAATACAAGCAATTTTTACATAGAACATAAAAGTACAAGCACACTACAATGCATTTATTACACAACATGCTCACACTCCTCTAATCTGAATCACTGGTTTCTTCTTCTTCGGACTTGGTTCTTTTTCCTAATCTTCTAGGGATATATGATGTTCCTCTAATACGAGTCATCGTTTTCCACATTGGTTTAGAAAAACCTGGTGGTTTAGAGGTTCCCGGGTTATTGTTACGATATTGAAAATACGGGTGTTGACGGTACATATAAAGTTCATCGGGATCGGAATCAGATTTCTCTATTTTGATGCCTTTTCCCTTATTATTTTCTTTTACCTCATTAAATTGGGTCGGGGTAATTTCTATAACATCATCGGAATCCTCATCAGGATCCGATTCATCGGAAAATTGGTAATTTTCCCAATATTTTGCTTCCTTAGCGGAAACACCATTGACCATTATTAACTTTGGTCCATTGGTTGAGGATTTTCTTTTATTTGACCGGTTTTCTGTGGTTCCTACTATTCCCCCCTCCGGAACCTCTTCTTCTTCCGGTTCCTCTTCTTCTGGTTCCTCTTCTTTCGGTTCCGTTTCTTCTTCCGGTTCTTCGGGAACTTGTGAATCTTACCAATATATATTCGACTCTTCGTTATTATTAGGTGAGTCAATGAGATTTGTGCTAGAGGTAGACATCTATCACACAATATCAAACATGTTAAGAGATTAATATATCACATAATATTTACATGTTAATAATATATAGTTTCCAACAAAAATGTTAAGCAATCATTTTTAAAGAAAACACGGTCGAAGTCCAGACTCACTAATGCATCCTAACAAACTCGATAAGACATACTAATGCAAATTTTCTGGTTCTCTAAGACCAACGCTCGGATACCAACTGAAATGTCCCGTTCATATTGATTATAAACGTTCCATATTAATTGATTTCGTTGCGAGGTTTTGACCTCTATATGAGACGTTTTTCAAAGACTGCATTCATTTTTAAAACAACCATAACCTTTATTTTATCAATAAAGGTTTTAAAAAAAACATTACGTAGATTATCAAATAATGATAATCTAAAATATACTGTTTACACACGACCATTACATAATGGTTTACAATAGAAATATATTACATCGACATATGTTTCTTGAATGCAGTTTTTAAACAATATCATACAAACATGGACTCCAATTCTTGTCCTTATTTTAGTATGCAACAGCGGAAGCTCTTAGTATTCACCTGAGAATAAACATGCTTTAAACGTCAACAAAAATGTTGGTGAGTTATAGGTTTAACCTATATATATCAAATCGTAACAATAGACCACAAGATTTCATATTTCAATACACATCCCATACATAGAGATAAAAATCATTCATATGGTGAACACTTGGTAACCGACACTAACAAGATGCATATATAAGAATATCCCCATCATTCCGGGACACCTTTCGGATATGATATAAATTTCGAAGTACTAAAGCATCCGGTACTTTGGATGGGGTTTGTTAGGCCCAATAGATCTATCTTTAGGATTCGCGTCAATTAGGTTGTCTGTTCCCTAATTCTTAGATTACCAGACTTAATAAAAAGGGGCATATTCGATTTCAATAATTCAACCATAGAATGTAGTTTCACGTACTTGTGTCTATTTTGTAAATCATTTATAAAACTTGCATGTATTCTCATCCCAAAAATATTAGATTTTAAAAGTGGGACTATAACTCACTTTCACAGATATTTCCTTCCTCGGAAATAAGACTTGGCCACGGATCGATTCACGAACCTATACAAATATATACATATATATCAAAGTATGATCAAAATATAATTACAACCATTTTTATTATGTTTTAAAGATTTGAGTGTATTAAGTCAGCTGTCCTCATTAGTAACCTACAACTAGTTGTCCACAGTTAGATGTACAGAAATAAATCGATATATATTATCTTGAATCAATCCACGACCCAGTGTATACACGTCTCAGGCTAGATCACAACTCAAAGTATATATATTTTTGGAATCAACCTCAACCCTGTATAGCTAACTCCAACATTACTGCATATAGAGTGTCTATGGTTGTTCCAAATAATATATATACATGGGTCGATATGATATGTCAAAACATTTGCATACGTGTCTATGGTATCCCAAGATTACATAATATATTAGAATATATGTATAATACAATATAAGTTAGCTAGGATATGATTTGTATAGATTTGTTAAACATTTCCCGTAGCTAAAATAATCAAAAAATATCCAATCTTGTTTTACCCATAACTTCTTCATTTTAAATCTGTTTTGAGTGAATCCAATTGCTATGGTTTCATATTGAACTTAAGTTTATGAATCTATACAGAAAAAGTATAAGTTTATAGTCAGAATTACAGGTTACAAGTCATTTTTGTAAAGGTAGTCATTTCAGTCGAAAGAACGACGTCTAGATGACCATTTTGGAAAACATACTTCCACTTTGAGTTTAACCATGATTTTTGGATATAGTTTCATGTTCATAAGAAAAATCATTTTCCCAGAAGAACAAATTTTAAATAAAGTTTATCGTAGTTTTTAATTAACTAACCCAAAACAGCCCGCGGTGTTACTACAACGACGTATATCCGGTTTTACGGTGTTTTTCATGTTTTTCGGTTTTAAATCATTAAGTTAGCATATCATATAGATATAGAACATGTGTTTAGTTGACTTTAAAAGTCAAGTTAGAAGGATTAACTTTTGTTTGCGAACAAGTTTAAAATTAACTAAACTATGTTCTAGTGATTACAAGTTTAAACCTTCGAATAAGATAGCTTTATATGTATGAATCGAATGATGTTATGAACATCATTACTACCTCAAGTTTTATGGATAAAGCTACTGGAAATAAGAAAAATGGATCTAGCTTCAAAGGATCCTTGGATGGCTTGAAAGTTCTTGAAGCAGAATCATGACACGAAAACAAGTTCAAGTAAGATTTTCACTCGAAATAAGATTGTTATAGTTGTAGAAATTGAATCAAAGTTTGAATATGAATATTACCTTGAATTAGAAAGATAACCTACTGTAAATAACAAAGGTTCCTTGATCTTAGATGATTACTTGGAATGGATTAGAAAGCTTGGAAGTATTCTTGATTTTTATGAAACTATACTTATGGAATTTATGAAGAACACTTAGAACTTGAAGATGGAACTTGAGAGAGATAAATTAGATGAAGAAAACTAAAGAATGAAAGTGTTTTTAGGTGGTTTTGGTCGTTGGTATATGGATTAGATATAAAGGATATGTAATTTTGTTTTCATGTAAATAAGTCATGAATGATTACTAATATTTTTGTAATTTTATGAGATATTTCATGCTAGTTGCCAAATGATGGTTCCTACATGTGTTAGGTGATTCACATGGGCTGCTAAGAGCTGATCATTGGAGTGTATATACCAACAGTACATACATCTAAAAGCTGTGTATTGTACGAGTACGAATACGGGTGCATACGAGTAGAATTGTTGATGAAACTGAACGATAATGTAATTGTAAGCATTTTTGTTAAGTAGAAGTAATTTGATATGTGTCTTGAAGTCTTTCAAAAGTGTATGAATACATATTAAAACACTACATGTATATACATTTTAACTGAGTCGTTAAGTCATCGTTAGTCGTTACATGTAAATGTTGATTTGAAACCTTTAAGTTAACGATCTTGTTAAATGTTGTTAACCCAATGTTTATTATATCTAATGAGATGTTAAATTATTATATTATCACTAGGTAGACTTCCCGGTTTTCTTTCACCTATTAACCTTGCTAGGTTACTTACTTCTTGTTCCAGATTTTGAATAGAAGCTTGTTGATTTCTAAATGCTTGAGCATTTTGTTCATTTGTTTGTTTTTGAGATGTGAAAAATTGCGTTTGAGTTTCAACTAGCTTCGTCATCATATCTTCTAAATTCGGCTTTTTATCATCGGTTTGTTGTGGTGGTTTGTTTTGAAAATTCGGTCTTTGCTGATTATAAGTATTATTGGATACTTGTTGATTGCTAGGACCTTGTTGGTTGTTGTATGGAATATTTCGGTTATAATTCTGGTTTTGATTGTAAATCGGTCTTGGCGGTTGATAATTATTCTGATAATTATTTCCAGGCCTTTGGTTTATGTATGAAATATTCTCTCTTTGTTCCATTGTTAATTCAATACTGAGACAATCTTTTGTCAAATGTGGTCCTCCACACTGCTCACAACTAATTCGTATAGCATGAATATCTTTAGTCATCTTTTCCATTCGTCTCTCGAAAGCATCTATCTTTGCGGAAATGGAATCTAAGTCATGGCTAGAATCGGCTCTAGCTGCTTTAGATGATCTAATGATGTCTTTTTCTTGGTGCCACTCATGTGAGTGGGAAGCAGTGTTATCAATAATTTTGTAAGCATCAGTTTCGGTTTTCTTCATAATAGAACCACCAGCTGCTATATCTATGTCTTTTCTTGTAGTGATGTCGCATCCTCGGTAGAATATTTGTACTATTTGACAGGTGTCTAAACCATGTTGCGGACATCCTCTTAATAACTTTCCATATCTTGTCCACGCCTCATATAGAGTTTCATTTGGTTTCTGTGTGAACGTAACAATTTCTGCTTGAAGTCTTACGGCTTTAGATGCAGGAAAGAATTGTTTAAGAAATTTGTCAATTAAAACATCCCATGTATCGATCGCCCCTTCAGGTAACGATTCCAACCAATCTTTGGCTTCTCCCTTTAAAGTCCAGGGAAATAACATGAGATATATCTGTTCATCCTCCACTTCTCGGATTTTAAATAGTGTGCAGATCCTATTAAAGGTACGTAGATGTTCATTTGGATCTTCCTTCGGCGCACCACTAAATTGGCATTGATTAGTCACCATGTGTAAAATTTGTCCTTTGATTTCATAATCTGGCGCATTAATGTCTGGATGAGTAATTGCGTGACCTTGGCCAGTGCGTTTAGCTCTCATTCGGTCTTCCATACTTAAAGGTTCCAGATTCTCCATAATTGAATTTGTTGAATCGGTATCACTAGATGGTTCTGATTTAATAGTTCGTTCCTCAACAATCTCTGTTTGAATGATTGGTGGTTCCGGAGGAAAGTTTAATGGTTCAGGATCTATGAACCGTTCCTGAATATTTTCCGGATTCTCAATTGTGAGGTTGGGTTCAAAAAATGGATTATCGGTAATTTGAACTGAAGTACTTGGTCGACTGGATGACGATTCTAAAGAAAAATCAACGGCGGTTATATTTGTTAAACGATGTCTTGATCGAGTTACAGGTGGTGAACGTACAAAAGGTGATGAACGTCTTGCTCGGTGCATTCACTGAATATCCTATTAGTTTTTAAAAGGAAAGAAAAATTATAATAAGTTATCCAATCAATAGACTTTTCTGATTTTGCCCACATTTCGAATAGCCAAAAGATGCAGCAGAGGGGCATGATTCGTTTGGTCTCAATATAATTGAGGACTGTTTGGCTCCAATAACCCGGTCCACGTACAAATCCAACTATTACTACGAACCAGAAAATTTTGATGTCTATCAATTTAACTACTTAAAATAAATTTTCGTAATTTTAAGAAATTTAGATAAGAAGTAGAATAAAAATCTATGTCCTAAAAACTAGAATGGCGAGAAATAAGAGAGAAAAAGAGTTCGTCGAAAAAGGTTGAAAAAGAAAAAATGGTTGAAAAATAAAAGGTGACGAAAAAAATAAAAGAAACTTATAAAAACTTAAAAATACTTAACTAACCTAACCTTATTACTACAACTAACTTAAAATTATAATCGCAAATTGAAATTACTAATTGGAATGATAATTGGTACATAGTAAAAGGTGTCTAAAAATATTAAAGCTTACAGGAAAAACTAAATCCCAAATGGAAATAACTTAAAAAGAAACTAAAACTTAAAAAGGCGTCGCAAAATTCTAAAGCACCTAAATCTTAGTCTAAAGAAAAAGCACTTAAGGAATTCTATGGCAAAGCCTAAAAATCTAGGAGTAAAAATAACTATAGCAAAAACTAAGTTTAAAATTAATTATGAGCTAAAAAAAAATACAAATATTACGCTACAACGATTAAAAAGGTACAAAATATAAAAATATACAAAAAGTTGTAAAAAGTACAATTTTTATAAAAATATTATTTTTATATTATTTATTTAATAAAACTACTAATTTTACAAATTAATTAAACTAATTAAAACTAAATACAACAAATTAAATAAAAAGTAAAAATAAAACTAAAACTAATAATAATAATAATAATAATTAGGTTTTAATAATAATTAATTAATAATAACCGTAATTAATGCAGGTTTAGGGCTTCCTGTCGCCTGTCAGAAGGTCTCCGCGAGTCGCGGCAATTATTGAAGAAAACCCCGCGAGTCGCGGGGTTCAGAAATTCTGTTGACAGGTTTGAAATTTTTACGCGTTTTCTTTATTTTTTTTTATTATTTTATGTTTTCTGTTTTCTTAAATAAATAAAAGATTTTAAAATAAAACTTATATTTTTATAAACTAAAATAGAAATAAAGAAACTTATAAAACTTAAATATTTAACAAAATCTTAAAAATACTAATATTTTTGTTTTTCTTTTTATATTTTCGAATATTTAAAACGTATTTTTACAAAAACGACTTTTAATAAAAGTAACTAAAAATCTTTTTTTTTTTTTTTTATATTAGCGTTGCGCTTCCGGCTTTTAAGATAGTTCCCCGGTAGCGGCGCCAAAAATACTTGATGTCAAAGCTAAGGGGTATAAAATACTATTAAATTTTAGCAGGAAATACTATTAAATACGATACAATTTTACACAAGATATTTATTTATTTATAGAATGGATATACTTAAACCTTGCTACAACACTTATAGGCAGTGTACCTAATCGTACAGTAGTGTAGTTTTTAGTAAGTCCGGTTCGTTCCACAGGGAAATCTTTAAACAAAGCTCAACGCTATATTAGTTTACTTTTATAAAAATATAAATATATATATATATAGGTAATATTATTATTATAAAAGGGGGTTTTTACCGTTTAATGACCGGTTTGTCGATTTTAAGATTTTAGTCGCAGTTAAAATCTAATGTAAAATATAAAATAAATACAAGACTTAAATTAAAGTGTAAAGTAAATAACGATAATGAAATTGCGAATAATAAAAATGCGATAAAATTGCGATAATTAAAAAGTACGATAATTAAAAGTGCGATAAAATAAAATAAATAAAAGTGCGATAATTAGAAGTGCAATTAAATATAAAATAAAGGAAATTAAATATGAAATAAAAGAATTATGCTTATTTAAACTTCCGTAATCATGATGTTTGACGTGTTGATTTTAGTTTTATGCCCATGGGTTAATTGTCCTTTGTCCTGGATTATTTAATATGTCCGTCTGGTTTTTGTCCATAACAGTCCATCAGTCATAAATATAAATTGCAAGTGTCCTCGTCAAATTATTATTATACCCGAAGTTAAATATTCCAACTAATTGGGGATTCGAATTGTAACAAGGTTTTAATACTTTGTTTAATGAATACACCAGGTTATCGACTGCGTGTAAACCAAGGTTTTACTACTTTGTTAACAATTACACCAATTACCCTTGAATGTAATTTCACCCCTGTTTTAATTATTCTAGTGGCTATTAATCCATTCCCGTGTCCGGTTAAATGAACGATTATTCGTACATATAAATACCCCGCCCATCGTGTCCGATCGAGTGTATATGGTAATTTATAGGGACGCCCAATTGTAAATCTTTATATTAACATTAACAAACTTTCATTTAGTTAAACAAATATAAAGCCCATTAATAGCCCATAGTCTAGTTTCCACAAGTGTCGTTCTTTTGTCCAAACCCCAATTATGGTACAAAGCCCAATTACCCAATTTTAGTAATTAGCCCAACATCATGATTACTTCGTTTTAAATAAGCATAATAATAACTTAGCTACGAGACATTAATATAAAAAGGTTGAACATAACTTACAATGATTAAAAATAGCGTAGCGTTACACGGACAGAATTTCGACTTACACCCTTACAACATTCGCTAACATACCCTTATTATTAGAATTAAAATTAAAATTAAAATATAAATTATATATATATATATAAATTTTACGTATGAAGAGGAAGAAAAAAGAGATGATATTTGATCAGAATTCGGTTGGCTTTATAGCCAGAGTTGAAAATTGGGGCTCCGCGACTCGCGGCAAAAACCCCTTCAAACTCCGCGAGTCGCGGAGGATGTATTTACAGCTCACACCCTTGGAGTTTCTTGCTGCCGACGGTTTTAATAATATATATATAATATATATATAATTAATATAATTAATTATATATTATATTATATTTATATACATAGTTAACTTGTAATTTTTAGTCGGTTGCGTCGAGCGTTAAGAGTTGACTCTGGTCCCGGTTCCGGATTTTCGAACGTCCTCGCGTACAATTTAATATCTTGTACTTTGCGTTTTGAATCTTGTACTTTTGTAATTTCGAGACGTTTCTTATCAATAATTGAAACCTTTTTGATTGTCTTTTGTTCTTTTGAGCTTTTTGGTCGTTTGCGTCTTCAATTCGTCGAATCTGTCTTTTGTCTTCACCTTTTATTATTTAAACGAATATCACTTGTAAATAGAACAATTGCAACTAAAAGCTTGTCTTTCTTGAGGAATAATGCTATGAAATATATGTTCGTTTTTAGCATTATCAAATATTCCCACACTTGAGCGTTGCTTGTCCTCAAGCAATATTGTCTTGGAATACTAGAATCACTTCTTTATTCTTCACACTTTGTACATCAGTGATTTCTATACGGCGGTATAAACAATGGTAGTAACGATATGGTTTACAGTCCCACATGACTATAAAAATTTAGATCCATTGAGGAAATTGGATCTTTATGAAAACATTTGATCTTTTGAAAATCTAGTTTTTACCCTAGATAAGTTTTCCGGGATAACCCTTTATCGGTGTTTGCAAAATATTTTTGTGGGTTTGGTGGGTTTCAGATTTGAAAATTTTAGCTCAAAACTTGCGGTTTTGTGTCACCCACTTGCTAACCTTGTATTTGGAAAGCAACACGTCCAGTTTACTTGTCCCGTATATTACCTTTCGGCAAACTACCGTCCGGTTGTAAAGGAAAGCGTTGAACAGGCAACTGTTAAGGCAATGTCCCGTGACATGCTTTTGATTATGGTCTATAACGTGTCGGACGCAATTACTATCCTTGGTAGGAGCAATAGTAAAGCTCACCCTTATAATTTTTCGGTCTGGCACAAGGTCCTGTCTTTGACCATGCTATGCAACCACCGTTCTTACGGTTGACACCCGATTTAGTTCAGGTGACCTAATGAATTCCAGGTGAATTCCTAGGATTTTACGTTCAATGGTAATGAACGCATTGAAAATAGGGTTTTCAGAAAACAAATCGGTTTGTAATTTTGATCAAAATATTTTCTCGTTTAAGCTCGAGTTTAGATATCATTGAATTCCATGAGTTTGAATTCTCAATCTTTAAGGTCAATCTCTAGGATTGAGTAATATCAGTCTTAAAAGCTGATTTTTAATCTTTAAGGAGATTATCCTTTTCTGGGGATCTGATTCATTAGTCTTATCAAGCTAATTTGCACGGTGCCTCCCCATTGTACGAGATAAATCCTTCTCATGGTTAGGATAAATCTGACCACTTGGCGACCCTGTTTAATGCTGAGGTCCGTGGATTTCCTGCTGATTTTAGTGATGACTTTTCTAGATTTTTCGTCAACCTACAGCTGGTCTGAACGACAACTTCATGACCTAAATCAAGAAGCGCGTTTCTTTTTCGGAAGACTTTACTTCCTTTTAATGATGGAATTGATTCATCGTGTAGATCCATCTCTTCTTTTCTTTCATTGGGTAAAACAGTTTAGTTTAGTCCAAAGCAAAAGTATTTTCAGTTATTTGTTACAGATATATGTGACATATGTTTAAAATAACTTGGTAAATTTTCCCACACTTGGCTTTTATTTTCCTTTTTATCGTTCTCTATTCCATTTTAAATGAATTTTAACATTTTAGTTTGTTTCTCAATTTATGTCCTTTCCGAGGTAACAATAATTTCGGTGTTAAAACCTAGTTTTATCGTTCATAAATATGTATAAACATGATTTTGAATTCATTTAATTGAAAATTTTGAAAAATTTTACTAGAATTGGGTAGTCAGTATATAAGACTAGGGCTGTTCTTTTTTATCAGAGAGCACTAGATTCTAATACAACTACTGCTTTACTAGTATTTTTAATGGTAACCAAGTGTATAAAGTAAAAAATTTTAAAATCCGAAAGAATTTAACCCCTTCCCACACTTAAGATCTTGCAATGCCCTCATTTGCAAGAAATCAGTAACAATTTAAATTATTGAGGGTGATTTGTGTGAAAATGATTAAATTTTTACCAAAGTTTCCAAATATATTGTCGTTTGTTTGCTGAATGATAAATGGTGCACATCATTTGTTCATTCCGTCTTGTTGTTATTTCACATATATTTTGCATCTTGTCGTCAAAATTAGTTGCTTTTGCTGAACTTAATGCCAGTCTTTGAAAATGCGTTGTTTTACCCTGTTGTGTACATAAGATAAACTGCAAACATATATACATATTTTTGAAGTTTGGTATATTACCCCACATTCAAAAATTATTAAAATCTAAGAATAAAAGTTAGATAATTATAAAAATGATTACAATATTAACAAAAATATTAAATGCATCAATAATTACAAATTACAAAATAAAAAAAAATAAAAAGTAAGTATACTAAGGATGATATTGGTACCAATAGGGGTTCCAGGCATAACCATAAGTGCTATAGAATGCTTCGGCAGGGTCATACGTAGGATATGGTGGCTGCATCTCTATCGACCAAGGAGGGAAGACGGGTTTCGGTGTAGGAATATAGTTTCTACCTATATGTTGGCAATGCGCTATGATCTGGTTCTGATGAACTTGCCAATCTTCAAATGCTCTCTGTCTAGCATTTTCGTATTCCTGAGAAGCTATAAACCTATGCATTTCTTGCATCTCATTCCCCCCTCCTACATTACCTTGTTCCTGGTTTCTCTCCACCTGTGGATGTCTACCATGGTATCGTACTGCGGCGTTATTCCGCCGCTTCAAAACTTTCGCACCATGGTATACATTTAAACCTATAGTGTCGCGGGGTTCCGGCTCTTCTAGTAATAATCCCCCCCGACTTATATCCACACCGAGATATTCACCAATCAAAGTAATAAAAATACCACCTCCTATTATTCTATGTGGTCGCATCCCCCGAACCATAGCTGATAAATAATAACCCACACAATATGGTATACTTACAGCGCTCTGTGGGTCTCGAATACACATATGGTAAAACAAATCTTGTTCATTTACCTTTTCTTTGTTTTTACCCCTTTGTGTAATCGAATTAGCTAAAAACCTATGTATTACTCTTAATTCGGCTCTATCTATATCCAAATAAGAGTAGTTTCCCCCTTTGAAACGGTGATGGCTTGTCATTTGACTCCACACACCGTGTGTATCAAAATTCTCATCTATCTTTCTACCGTTTAGTATCAATCCTCTACAATCGGCAGACGCTAACTCCTCAGGCGTATATATACGTAAAGCCTGAGCCATGTCCAGTAAAGACATGTGGCGCATCGAACCGCCTAACAAAAATCTAATAAAAGAACGATCGGTTAAACTAGCTACCCGATCATTTAACTCTATACTACATAACAATTCTTCACACCATACTTTATATACAGGTCTGCGTATGGTGAATAAACATATCCAGTCATTAAAAGAAGAATTACCATACCTCTGTACAAGTAATTCCCTAATTGGCCCGGCCAATTCTACAGCTTCCAAGGGTCCCCATTCTATGACCCTCGGTACCTCAACAACCTTGGAATGAAGAGTATGCAAACCCCGTTGATATTTTGGATAATCTATCCAAAGTCTGTCAAATCTCAGGTTCGGGTGCAACTCTTCCAAATGCATATCGGAAAAGGTCATGACTGGATGAGGTACATCCTGCTTGTAGTAGTTATCTACCTCCTGTTGTTCCAAATTCTCAGCAGGAGCATGGCGGGCTTGGGATGAAGATTCACCCCTTTCATTCTGCAAAACACATCAAACACAAATTTTGTGCATCCAAATATGCATTAGTGTCAGCAAAATCATCAATCAAAATAATTACAATGACATTATCAATTTATATCAAACTTAAGCTCATTTTCACATTTTTATCAAATCTATACTTTTTCAAATAAGCATATACGAAAATTTTCGCCAAGTTCATAAGCATTCAACTCAAATAACATGTCAAAATAATCATTACTAGCAAATAAACAAGTCTCAAATGGCATTATCTTTCAAAAATCAAGTTCATGAATTTTGGACTTGAAAAAGTCCACTTTAATTCTCAAAATCATGTTTAGGCTCAAAGTTTGGATCATTTAACTACCTAGACATGTTACACTACTCAATTTAGCAACAATTCATGACAAAAATCGGCCATAACCTGTTTATATCAAAAAGCCCCAAATTGCTCAAGAACACAAACCCTAGATTATTCAAAATTTGAAGTTTAAGGCTTCTAATCATGTTAAACAGCATCAATCTAGGTTATACAAGCATAATACATAAACAATTTAAGTCTAATTACACTAAAAAGCATCAAAATCAAATTGGGAAAAAATAGCTCAAGAACACCTAATTTCGAATTAATGGTGTTTAGGTGTAGAAATTTACCGTTTTTCTTGAGTAATTCTTAGATATCATCCTTCTCAACATGATTTTAGCAAAAAATTTGGTGATTAACGGTTAAAAATTGAGATTTTTGGGGGTGATTTTCGGTGGTTTTCGGGTGCAGTTTCGAGTGTTTATGCAGTGTGTTTGTGTGTGGGGGAATGAAACTGATCAGTTTTTGCGTTTTATTTTTTTCTGAGTTTTGGTCCCTCCGCGAGTCGCGGAGGTTTTGCACTGCAAACTCCGCGAGTCGCGGAGTTTGGTATTTTTTTTTTTTTTTTTTTTTTTATAATCTTTAACTTATAAATCAATTAAGTATTTAATTTTAAAATTTTGTTTCCCTTGTTATTTAGGACGAGGTCGTTTCGGATCGATGTCCTAGTCCGTCCTTCGACAAAATTTTAAAATTTGTCTTTTTGTAGCGATTGTTTTAAAAGCTAAGATTTTTGGGTTTTTTCAATGTTTTTGGCATACTTTAAATCAATAAGATTAAAAATAATGATAATAAAAGTTCTCGTCCCTCCCTCGGGTAAAGCAATTTCGGTTCAAAGACCTAGTCTTCAACTTACGACGAATTTTAAAAATCATATTCTTAACTTAATGAGATAAAGTAAATTTTTGTTTTTAAATTCACACAACTTAAATATAAAATTCAAAATTAAAAATTAAAAATTAAAAATTCACACCAAACTTAAAATTTGAAATGCATAAAATTAAAATTTCATATTTTAAAAATTAAAAATTCACACCAAACTTAATTTAAAAATTCATAAATTCATACCAAACTTATATTAATTTTTCAAATATTTACAATTTTAAATATATTGTTTTTACAAAGTTTACAATATTAATTTAAGATTTAAATATTAATTTTAAAAACATGGTAAAAATAAAATTAAAAATCTTTTTGTCTTTTTATCCCACTTTAATTAATCAAATATTATCAAAAATATGCGCCCCTCTTTTCGGTAAAGTAATTTCGGTTCCAAGACCTAATTTAACTCATGACGAATTTTTGAAATATTTTGGGTTGATTGATTAAAGATATTTATACCTTAAGAATAAACGTTAAATTTCGCAGTGATGTAATAAATTTTTGAATGATATCAATAATTTCGGTCGCCAAACCTAATTTTATTTAATACCAATTTAATACTTTTTAGCGAACAAATTAGCGTTTATTATCAAAAGGTTAAAAAAAATAAAAATAAAAATAAAAACTGTACAGACATACCTGTGAAATAGATTTCTTAGTTATATGATCTATTATATTCATAAGATAGTCGGTTTAATTGGTTTTCCATGGCTGCATAGGCGTAACCTCGAGCATTCATTGTCTTTTCTTCTAAACATATGAACGGTCCGTCTCTGCATAAAGTAACAAATTCGGTATTTGAATAGGTTTGATTATTTGAACATTTACCTCCATGTGACCATTTTCCGCATTTGTGACATCTTTCTAGGTGTCGTGCTCTTCTTTTCGCTGCGGATTTTGATTTTCCTTTACCAAATTGTAACTTATTATCTTCGCATCTGGATCCTTTTCTAACTCCGTCCATTCTTTCTCTGATTACTGATACTAATTCACTCGGTAGTATGTCATTATTACGTTTAGTGATCAAAGCGTGTAGCATTAGACCATGGTTTAGTTCACAGGCAGTCTTCATTTCGTAAAAACCTAAAAAAAATAAAAATTCAGAATGGGGGGAGAAGACTAGTTCTTTAGGGTCTGCTAGGGAAAGACCATACGTGTTCCATTTTCGAGAACTACACGAAAACAGACAATCTAACTCTAACAGAAATACATATTATCCTTTAAAGACTTGATTCTCCCCACACTTAGTTAGCTGTGGTGTCGAAATTGTGATTAACTTCGTTGTCGACTTCCATCGGACCATGTATGTAATGTTTAACTCTGTGACCATTAACTTTAAATTCAATCCCATTTGAATTTATTAATTCTATCGTTCCGTATGGGAAAACTCTTTTGACTATGAATGGTCCAGACCATCTTGATTTCAATTTTCCAGGAAATAGCTCGAATCATGAATTGAAAAGAAGAACTCTGTCTCCTTCTTTAAATTCTTTTGAGCTTCTGATTCTTTTATCATGCCATTTCTTCGTTCTTTCTTTATAGATTAACGAATTTTCGTATGCTTCATGTCTTAATTCTTCTAATTCGTTTAGTTGACTTAATCGTAGACGTCCGGCTTCATGTAAATCAAGATTACATGTCTTCAAAGCCCAAAATGCTTTGTGTTCAATTTCTACTGGAAGATGACATGCTTTTCCATAAACAAGTCTAAAAGGTGTGGTTCCAATTGGAGTTTTGTAGGCTGTTCTAAAAGCCCAGAGTGCATCCTCCAATTTAATGGACCATTCCTTTGAATTTGATCCTACGGTTTTCTCTAGAATACGTTTTAAAGCTCGGTTGGTATTTTCAACTTGTCCACTTGTTTGTGGATGATATGCGGTGGAGATTTTATGAGTTACTCCATATCTTTTAAGAACTTTCTCAAGTTGATTATTACAGAAATGAGTACCCCGATCACTTATTAAAGCTTTCGGTGTTCCAAACCTTGCAAAAAGACGTTTTAAAAAGTTGACTACAACTCGTGCATCGTTAGTTGGGAGAGCTTGTGCTTCCGCCCATTTAGATACATAATCAATAGCTACGAGTATATATAGATTATTATGAGATTTTGGAAATGGACCCATAAAGTCAATACCCCAAATGTCAAATACTTCACATACTTGGATGACATTTTGTGGCATTTCATCACGTTGACTTATTTTTCCGGCCCTTTGACATGCATCACAGGATTTGCAAAGAAGGTGTGCGTCTTTGTAAATTGTAGGCCAATAGAATCCAGCTTCATAAAATTTTCTTGCTGTTAGTTGAGGCCCATAATGCCCTCCTGTTGGTCCTGTGTGACAATGGTTTAAAATTTTACTAGCTTCATCTCCAAATACACATCGGCGTATTATTCCATCGGGACAACTTTTAAACAGATGTGGATCTTCCCAGAAATAGTGTTTTATATCACTGAAGAATTTCTTTCGTCTTTGGTACGATAATCCTTTTTCAAGGAATCCACAAACTAAGTAGTTTGCATAGTCTGCAAACCATGAGATTTCTTTATAATCTATCTTCAATAGATATTCATCAGGAAAGTTGTCTTGTATGGCCGATTCATTCAGAACTTCTAATTCGGGATTTTCAAGACGAGAAAGATGATCAGCGGCGAGATTTTCTGCTCCTCTTTTATCTCGGATTTCAATATCAAACTCTTGTAAGAGTAAGATCCAACGGATTAATCTTGGTTTAGCATCTTGTTTTGAAAATAGGTATCTAAGAGCAGAATGGTCGGTATAGACCACCGTTTTTGCTAGAACGAGATATGATCGAAATTTGTCAAAAGCAAAGACAATAGCAAGGAGTTCTTTTTCAGTAGTTGTATAGTTCGTTTGTGCTCCTTGTAATGTCTTACTAGCATAATATATAGGTTGAAATCGTTTTTCAATCCTTTGTCCTAAAACGGCTCCCATTGCAAAATCACTTGCATCGCACATTAGTTCAAATGGTAGATTCCAATTTGGTGTTATCATGATCGGTGCATTAGTGAGTTTTTCTTTAAGAATATTAAAAGATTTGATACATTCATCTGAAAAGATAAATGGCGCATCCTTTTCTAGGAGTTTATTCATAGGAGTGGCAATTTTAGAAAAATCTTTTATAAAACGTCGGTAAAAACCGGCATGCCCTAGAAAACTCCTAACTCCTCTAACATTGGTGGGATGTGGAAGTTTAGCAATTACATCTACTTTAGCTCTATCCACTTCAATTCCTTCTTTTGAAATTTTATGTCCAAGAACGATGCCTTCTTTAACCATGAAATGGCATTTCTCCCAATTAAGTACTAGATTTGATTTTTCGCATCTAATTAGCATTCGTTCCAGATTAACTAGACATGATTTAAATGTATCACCGAAGACTGAAAAGTCATCCATGAATACTTCCATGCATTCTTCTATCATGTCGTGAAAAATCGCCATCATACACCTTTGAAAGGTTGCAGGGGCGTTACAAAGTCCAAATGGCATGCGTTTGTAAGCAAAAGTACCATAAGGGCACGTGAATGTGGTTTTCTCTTGATCTTCGGGTGCTATTGGAATTTGAAAATATCCGGAAAATCCATCTAGAAAACAATAGTAACTATTTCCGGCTAATCTTTCCAACATTTGATCTATGAAAGGTAAGGGAAAGTGATCTTTTCTGGTGGCGTCATTTAATTTTCTATAATCAATACATACACGCCATCCTGTTACAGTCCTAGTAGGAATAAGCTCATTTTTCTCATTTGTAATGACAGTCATGCCACCCTTCTTAGGTACGCATTGAACTGGGCTTACCCATGGACTATCAGAGATTGGATATATCAAACCTGCATCTAGCAGTTTAATAATCTCTTTCTTAACTACATCTTGCATATTAGGATTTAATCTTCGTTGGCGTTGCACATACGTTTTATGACCTTCTTCCATAAGGATTTTATGTGTGCAATACGAAGGACTTATTCCTTTAATATCATGAATTTTCCATGCAATGGCTGGTTTATGAGCTTTCAACACAGAAATGAGCTGTGATTTCTCATTTTCAGTAAGAGAAGATGATATTATTACAGGTAATTCAGATTCACCATGTAAATAAGCATATTCCAAATGGTTTGGAAGTGGCTTTAACTCTAATTTCGGAGGTTCTTCTATCGATGATTTATATCGATATCTGTCTTCTTCTTTTAGCATTTGAATTTCTTCTGTTGTTGGTTCATATCCATTAGCTATAAGTGTAGCTAACATTTCAGCTTCATCAATTGGTTCATTACCTTCTCCTAAAGAACATTCTCCTGTTCCTTGTAATTCTGGAAATTCTTCTAATAATTCCGCATGTGCATCTATAGTTTGAATATAATAACATGTATCATCTGCAGATTGTGGTTGTTGCTTTGCTCTATCAACTGAAAAGGTAACACTCTCATCCTCTATACTTAGGGTCAGTTTCTTACCGAACACGTCTATCATTGCTTTAGCCGTGTTTAAGAATGGTCTTCCTAATATGAGAGGAACTTGAGAATCTTCTTCCATGTCCAAAACAACAAAATCTACTGGAAATACTAAAGTACCAACTTTAACTAGCATGTTCTCCATTATCCCTCTAGGATATTTTATTGATCTATCGGCTAGTTGTATGCTTATTCTGGTTGGTTTCAATTCTCCAAGGTCTAGTTTAGCGTATAGTGAATACGGCATTAGATTTATACTAGCACCTAAGTCCGCCAATGCTTCTATTGAACTAAGACTACCCAGAAAACATGGAATTGTGAAACTTCCTGGATCAGATAGTTTTTCTGGTATCTTATTCAACAGCACTGCTGAACAATTAGCATTCATAGTAACAGCCGAGAGTTCTTCCATTTTCTTTCTATTCGTGATTAGATCTTTCAAGAATTTAGCATACCTTGGCATTCCTGAAATCACATCAATGAAAGGAAGATTTACATTTATCTGTTTAAACATATCCAAGAATTTGGATTGCTCGGCTTCAAGTTTTTCTTTTTTCATTTTACTCGGGTAAGGAAGTGGTGGTTGGTATGGTTTAACATAAGGTTTATCCTTAACTGTGTTATTTTCATTAACCTTTTCAACTACCGGTTCTTTTTCCTTATCTTGATCAGGTTGTGGTTCTTGTGGAGTAGGAATAGTTTCATCAGAAGTTACAGGTATTTCAGGTGGTTTAAGTGTTGTACCACTTCTTGTGGTAATAACTTTAGCTGTTTCATTCCGGGGGTTAGCGTTTGTATCACTAGGTAGACTTCCCGGTTTTCTTTCACCTATTAACCTTGCTAGGTTACTTACTTCTTGTTCCAGATTTTGAATAGAAGCTTGTTGATTTCTAAATGCTTGAGCATTTTGTTCATTTGTTTGTTTTTGAGATGTGAAAAATTGCGTTTGAGTTTCAACTAGCTTCGTCATCATATCTTCTAAATTCGGCTTTTTATCATCGGTTTGTTGTGGTGGTTTGTTTTGAAAATTCGGTCTTTGCTGATTATAAGTATTATTGGATACTTGTTGATTGCTAGGACCTTGTTGGTTGTTGTATGGAATATTTCGGTTATAATTCTGGTTTTGATTGTAAATCGGTCTTGGCGGTTGATAATTATTCTGATAATTATTTCCAGGCCTTTGATTTATGTATGAAATATTCTCTCTTTGTTCCATTGTTAATTCAATACTGAGACAATCTTTTGTCAAATGTGGTCCTCCACACTGCTCACAACTAATTCGTATAGCATGAATATCTTTAGTCATCTTTTCCATTCGTCTCTCGAAAGCATCTATCTTTGCGGAAATGGAATCTAAGTCATGGCTAGAATCGGCTCTAGCTGCTTTAGATGATCTAATGATGTCTTTTTCTTGGTGCCACTCATGTGAGTGGGAAGCAGTGTTATCAATAATTTTGTAAGCATCAGTTTCGGTTTTCTTCATAATAGAACCACCAGCTGCTATATCTATGTCTTTTCTTGTAGTGATGTCGCATCCTCGGTAGAATATTTGTACTATTTGACAGGTGTCTAAACCATGTTGCGGACATCCTCTTAATAACTTTCCATATCTTGTCCACGCCTCATATAGAGTTTCATTTGGTTTCTGTGTGAACGTAACAATTTCTGCTTGAAGTCTTACGGCTTTAGATGCAGGAAAGAATTGTTTAAGAAATTTGTCAATTAAAACATCCCATGTATCGATCGCCCCTTCAGGTAACGATTCCAACCAATCTTTGGCTTCTCCCTTTAAAGTCCAGGGAAATAACATGAGATATATCTGTTCATCCTCCACTTCTCGGATTTTAAATAGTGTGCAGATCCTATTAAAGGTACGTAGATGTTCATTTGGATCTTCCTTCGGCGCACCACTAAATTGGCATTGATTAGTCACCATGTGTAAAATTTGTCCTTTGATTTCATAATCTGGCGCATTAATGTCTGGATGAGTAATTGCGTGACCTTGGCCAGTGCGTTTAGCTCTCATTCGGTCTTCCATACTTAAAGGTTCCAGATTCTCCATAATTGAATTTGTTGAATCGGTATCACTAGATGGTTCTGATTTAATAGTTCGTTCCTCAACAATCTCTGTTTGAATGATTGGTGGTTCCGGAGGAAAGTTTAATGGTTCAGGATCTATGAACCGTTCCTGAATATTTTCCGGATTCTCAATTGTGAGGTTGGGTTCAAAAAATGGATTATCGGTAATTTGAACTGAAGTACTTGGTCGACTGGATGACGATTCTAAAGAAAAATCAACGGCGGTTATATTTGTTAAACGATGTCTTGATCGAGTTACAGGTGGTGAACGTACAAAAGGTGATGAACGTCTTGCTCGGTGCATTCACTGAATATCCTATTAGTTTTTAAAAGGAAAGAAAAACTATAATAAGTTATCCAATCAATAGACTTTTCTGATTTTGCCCACATTTCGAATAGCCAAAAGATGCAGCAGAGGGGCAGGATTCGTTTGGTCTCAATATAATTGAGGACTGTTTGGCTCCAATAACCCGGTCCACGTACAAATCCAACTATTACTACGAACCAGAAAATTTTGATGTCTATCAATTTAACTACTTAAAATAAATTTTCGTAATTTTAAGAAATTTAGATAAGAAGTAGAATAAAAATCTATGTCCTAAAAACTAGAATGGCGAGAAATAAGAGAGAAAAAGAGTTCGTCGAAAAAGGTTGAAAAAGAAAAAATGGTTGAAAAATAAAAGGTGACGAAAAAAATAAAAGAAACTTATAAAAACTTAAAAATACTTAACTAACCTAACCTTATTACTACAACTAACTTAAAATTATAATCGCAAATTGAAATTACTAATTGGAATGATAATTGGTACATAGTAAAAGGTGTCTAAAAATATTAAAGCTTACAGGAAAAACTAAATCCCAAATGGAAATAACTTAAAAAGAAACTAAAACTTAAAAAGGCGTCGCAAAATTCTAAAGCACCTAAATCTTAGTCTAAAGAAAAAGCACTTAAGGAATTCTATGGCAAAGCCTAAAAATCTAGAAGTAAAAATAACTATAGCAAAAACTAAGTTTAAAATTAATTATGAGCTAAAAAAAAAAATACAAATATTACGCTACAACGATTAAAAAGGTACAAAATATAAAAATATACAAAAAGTTGTAAAAAGTACAATTTTTATAAAAATATTATTTTTATATTATTTATTTAATAAAACTACTAATTTTACAAATTAATTAAACTAATTAAAACTAAATACAACAAATTAAATAAAAAGTAAAAATAAAACTAAAACTAATAATAATAATAATAATAATTAGGTTTTAATAATAATTAATTAATAATAACCGTAATTAATGCAGGTTTAGGGCTTCCTGTCGCCTGTCAGAAGGTCTCCGCGAGTCGCGGCAATTATTGAAGAAAACCCCGCGAGTCGCGGGGTTCAGAAATTCTGTTGACAGGTTTGAAATTTTTACGCGTTTTCTTTATTTTTTTTTTATTATTTTATGTTTTCTGTTTTCTTAAATAAATAAAAGATTTTAAAATAAAACTTATATTTTTATAAACTAAAATAGAAATAAAGAAACTTATAAAACTTAAATATTTAACAAAATCTTAAAAATACTAATATTTTTGTTTTTCTTTTTATATTTTCGAATATTTAAAACGTATTTTTACAAAAACGACTTTTAATAAAAGTAACTAAAAATCTTTTTTTTTTTTTTTTTTTATATTAGCGTTGCGCTTCCGGCTTTTAAGATAGTTCCCCGGCAGCGGCGCCAAAAATACTTGATGTCAAAGCTAAGGGGTATAAAATACTATTAAATTTTAGCAGGAAATACTATTAAATACGATACAATTTTACACAAGATATTTATTTATTTATAGAATGGATATACTTAAACCTTGCTACAACACTTATAGGCAGTGTACCTAATCGTACAGTAGTGTAGTTTTTAGTAAGTCCGGTTCGTTCCACAGGGAAATCTTTAAACAAAGCTCAACGCTATATTAGTTTACTTTTATAAAAATATAAATATATATATAGGTAATATTATTATTATAAAAGGGGGTTTTTACCGTTTAATGACCGGTTTGTCGATTTTAAGATTTTAGTCGCAGTTAAAATCTAATGTAAAATATAAAATAAATACAAGACTTAAATTAAAGTGTAAAGTAAATAACGATAATGAAATTGCGAATAATAAAAATGCGATAAAATTGCGATAATTAAAAAGTACGATAATTAAAAGTGCGATAAAATAAAATAAATAAAAGTGCGATAATTAGAAGTGCAATTAAATATAAAATAAAGGAAATTAAATATGAAATAAAAGAATTATGCTTATTTAAACTTCCGTAATCATGATGTTTGACGTGTTGATTTTAGTTTTATGCCCATGGGTTAATTGTCCTTTGTCCTGGATTATTTAATATGTCCGTCTGGTTTTTGTCCATAACAGTCCATCAGTCATAAATATAAATTGCAAGTGTCCTCGTCAAATTATTATTATACCCGAAGTTAAATATTCCAACTAATTGGGGATTCGAATTGTAACAAGGTTTTAATACTTTGTTTAATGAATACACCAGGTTATCGACTGCGTGTAAACCAAGGTTTTACTACTTTGTTAACAATTACACCAATTACCCTTGAATGTAATTTCACCCCTGTTTTAATTATTCTAGTGGCTATTAATCCATTCCCGTGTCCGGTTAAATGAACGATTATTCGTACATATAAATACCCCGCCCATCGTGTCCGATCGAGTGTATATGGTAATTTATAGGGACGCCCAATTGTAAATCTTTATATTAACATTAACAAACTTTCATTTAGTTAAACAAATATAAAGCCCATTAATAGCCCATAGTCTAGTTTCCACAAGTGTCGTTCTTTTGTCCAAACCCCAATTATGGTACAAAGCCCAATTACCCAATTTTAGTAATTAGCCCAACATCATGATTACTTCGTTTTAAATAAGCATAATAATAACTTAGCTACGAGACATTAATATAAAAAGGTTGAACATAACTTACAATGATTAAAAATAGCGTAGCGTTACACGGACAGAATTTCGACTTACACCCTTACAACATTCGCTAACATACCCTTATTATTAGAATTAAAATTAAAATTAAAATATAAATTATATATATATATATATAAATTTTACGTATGAAGAGGAAGAAAAAAGAGATGATATCTGATCAGAATTCGGTTGGCTTTATAGCCAGAGTTGAAAATTGGGGCTCCGCGACTCGCGGCAAAAACCCCTTCAAACTCCGCGAGTCGCGGAGGATGTATTTACAGCTCACACCCTTGGAGTTTCTTGCTGCCGACGGTTTTAATAATATATATATAATATATATATAATTAATATAATTAATTATATATTATATTATATTTATATACATAGTTAACTTGTAATTTTTAGTCGGTTGCGTCGAGCGTTAAGAGTTGACTCTGGTCCCGGTTCCGGATTTTCGAACGTCCTCGCGTACAATTTAATATCTTGTACTTTGCGTTTTGAATCTTGTACTTTTGTAATTTCGAGACGTTTCTTATCAATAATTGGAACCTTTTTGATTGTCTTTTGTTCTTTTGAGCTTTTTGGTCGTTTGCGTCTTCAATTCGTCGAATCTGTCTTTTGTCTTCACCTTTTATTATTTAAACGAATATCACTTGTAAATAGAACAATTGCAACTAAAAGCTTGTCTTTCTTGAGGAATAATGCTATGAAATATATGTTCGTTTTTAGCATTATCAATATGATATATACAAATTTAAATGTCGTTACAACAATAATCGTTACATATAAGTCTCGTTTCGTAATTCTTGAGTTAGTAGTCTTGTTTTTACATACGTAGTTCATTGTTAACACACTTAATGATATATTTAAATATCATTTTATCATGTTAAATATAGTGTATCAATATCTTAATATGATACATATGTATTTAGTAGATGTTATTGTAACGATAATCGTTATATATATCATTTCGAGTTTCTTAACTTAGTAATCTCATTTCTTATGTATATCACACATTGTTAATATACTTAGTGAGATACTTACTCATAATAATCTTATGTCAACCATATATATATGTCTATATATATACCACAACATGTAGTTTTTACAATTTTGTAACGTTCGTGAATCGCCGGTCAACTTGGGTGATCAATTGTCTATATGAAACTTATTTCATTTAATCAAGTCTTAACAAGTTTGATTGCTTAACATGTTGGAAACATTTAATCATGTAGATAACAATTTCATTTAATATATATAAACATGAAAAAGTTCGGGTCACTACAAGTTGGCTTAAGAAAGTCGTCTATATCATTGTAACAATTTGTGATATAGTGTATTTCTCTCTTTAGGGGCCGGTGGGTTTTCTCCTATTTTGGAGTTGTTGGAAGCTTCGACGAGCCCAACACACCCACTATAGAGGACCTAGGTTATACTACTCTTACTACACCAACACTTTGACGTTAGTTAGCCTTTAATTTTAGAATCCTTAGTGCACAATATTACTTAGGAGACAGTATCGACCATATATCATTCAGGCGGTATAACCGACCATATATCACTTAGGCGGCAGAGCCGACCATATAATAAAAATAACACAAGTGCACTAAGAACTCAAACACGAACTAAGGCTTAACCGGGAAACTTAACAAAGAACACTTTTTTTAATACAAAATGTAATTACAATATTACTCACTCACCACACTTTCTTTCTACTCGCTACTTATAAGCGTTCTTTCTCTAACTCACTCTTTTCTCACTTCCTCACAACTCTCACTTCTCAACTCACTCTTTTCACAACTTGAAATCTTCACCCATATTTATACTACTCCATGGAAGTTTCTAGAAACTAGATATTTCCATGGATAAATTAATATCTAGATATTTCTATACAAATCTCTAGATTTTTATTTTCTAGATTTTTCTTTTCTAGATTTTTCTTTCATTTTCTAATATCTAGATATTTTCTTATACATATTAATATCTAGATATTTTACATATATACATCTACTAATTCCATATTTTATAATACCAAATTTGCATTGTATTTTAACACTCTCCCTCAATGCAAATTTTCTTCCAACGACGTCTTGCAGACCATTCCAAGTGCTTCTCTGAATTTTGTAAACTTCAGTTTACTTAGGCTCTTGGTGAATATATCTGCAACCTATTCATCTGTCTTTGTTGGCATCATCATGATTTTCCCTTTAAGGATCTTCTCGCGAAAATAATGATAGTGCACTTCTATATGTTTTGTTCTTGCATGAAAGACTGGATTCTCTGCTAGACATATAGCTGATAGGTTATCGCAAAAAATCTTTACTTGATAATCAGTTGGTTGGTGAAGATCTTCCATTAGTTGCTTCAACCAAGTAATTTCTTGTGTTGCTGATACTGCCGATCGATATTCTGCTTCAGTGCTTGATAAGGATACTATTGGTTGTCTCTTGCTACACCATGATATTACTCCCGATCCAATACTAAACATGTATCCAGTTGTTGACCGTCGTGTATCATAGTCTCCAGCATAATCGGCGTCACAATATCCAGTCACATGACATTCTTTTGTTTTCTTGTATAAAATACCAAAGTTGATAGTGCCTTTAACATACTTTAAGATGCGTCGTACAACATCAAGGTGAGGCTTCTTCGGATTGCTCATGTATCGACTAACCACTCCAACTGCATAAGATATGTCTGGCCGGCTTAGTGGGAGATAAATAAGACTTCCGACCATCTTTCGATACATGGTAACATCTTGAAGACTTTTTCCTTCATCTGCTCGTAGTTTTGTATTCGGATCCATCGGAGTTGAGATAGGTTTGCAATTAAGCATTCCGTACTTTTGTAAAAGATCTCGCGCATATTTCCGTTGTCCCAGAAATAATCCTTCTCTTTTCTGCTCTATTTCGAGTCCAAGAAAATGTTTGAGTTCTCCAAGCTCCTTCATATGAAATCTGATAGACAGATTCTCTTTTATCCTTTGGATCTCCTCATAGTGATCTCCCGTGAAGATTAAGTCATCCACATATACTAGCACTATGGCTAGTTTTCCTTGATCTTGTTTCACAAATAAACTAGAATCTGAAGGAGAAACTGTAAAACCACTTTGTACCAAGAACTCACCAATCTTCCCGTACCAAGCTCTTGGAGCCTGTTTCAAGCCATATAGTGCCTTCTTTAATTTGCAGACATGCTCGGGATGGATCTTGTTCTCAAAGCCTCTTGGTTGCTCCATATAAATGTCTTTGTCAAGTTCTCCATGTAAGAAAGCGTTCTTGACATCCATCTGCCACAACTTCCAAGATTTGCTAGCGGCTAAAGCTAGTAGAGCTCGAATTGTTGTGATCTTCGTCACTGGACTAAACGTTTCTTCATAATCCAGCCCATATCGTTGAGAAAAACCTCTAGCAACAAGTCGAGCTTTATACCTTTCAATGGATCCATCTGATCGAGTCTTCACCTTGTAAACCCATTTACAAGATATTGGGTTTACATCTTTTGGCTTTGGAACTAAACTCCATGTCTGGTTTTCTTTTAGTGCATTAATTTCTTCTTCCATCGCTTTCTGCCATTCTCGACTTTGCGCTGCTTCTTCATAAGTAGAAGGCTCAATAGGTATTGATTCATCCACATGAGCAGCATTGGCATACCTTGGATTAGGTTGTCTCGGCCTTGTTGATCTCCTTAATTCTTGTGCATGCTCCTCGACTTCCTTTTGGCTTGGACGAACCTCCTCGGATATAGATTGATGTACACCAGTTTTCCATGGACTCTTTTCCTTAGGGTACGACCCTTCTCCTTCTTTTATTGGATCCAATATCTGCTCTTTAGGTTCTTCTTTTTCTTCTGGACCTTCTTCTAATCCATGAGATTCTGGAAGCTCTATCTTTTGAGGTGACCACCATGAAGAAGCTTCATCAAATACCACATTTCTTGAAGTATGGCACTTTCCAGTATTTGGATCACAACATCTCCATCCTTTTCTTGATTCATCATAACTGACAAAAATGCACCGAATTGCTTTCTTATCAAATTTACTTCGTAGATGATCTGGAACGAAGACGTAGCATACACATCCAAAAACCTTGAGATGGTTGACGGTCGGCTTGATCTTCCATAATCTTTCATATGGTGAAATATACCCCAAATTGGTTTGTGGAAGCCTATTAATCACATATGATGCCGTTCTCATACATTCAGCCCAAAATCTTCCTGACACATTCTTACCATGAAGCATACTTCTACAAGTTTCGGCAAGGTGACGATTCTTGCGTTCAGCGACTCCATTCTGTTGTGGAGTATTGGGACAAGTTAATTGTCTTCTAATATTGTGCTTCTCAAGATAGATATTGAACTCAGTCGATAAATATTCTCATCCATTATCTGTGCGTAAGCACCTAATCTTATTATTGAGCTCACTTTCTATCTTCTTCTTGAACTCTTTAAACTTCTGAAAAGTCTCTGACTTTTCCTTTATGAAGTAAACCCACACATACCTTGAGAAGTCATCAATGAATGTCACCATATACTTCATTCCTCCAAGTGATGTTTGTTTCACTGGGCCAAAGACATCTGAGTGTATGAGCTCTAGTGGTGTCTTGGACTGATTTTGTGATTCATTGAATGACAATTGGTGAGCTTTTCCAAATTGACATCCAGGACATATTGTATCTGTTCGGATATCAATTTGAGGAAGCCCATTTACTATGTGTTTCACCATCATCTCCTTTAACTTGTTGTAGCCCACATGCCCAAGACGTTCATGCCAAAGATCAGCCGTCTCATTCTTTCGAGTCTTATCCACATATGCTGTTTCAGCAGATAGTACATAGACCGACTCTATTCTTCTTCCTTGCATAATTGGATTGCCAACCACCTTCACTCTCTTGAATACAGACACATCTTCTGGTCCAAAGAGCACATAGTTCCCTTCTACTGTCAATTGTGGTACTGACAGTAAATTCTTCTTTAGGCCAGGGACAAGATACACCTTCTCGAGTTGGAGCTTATGAGAGTCACATTCACTTGGAATTATTGTCTTTCCAATGTGAGAAATAGACAACCTTGAATTGTTGACTGTCAACACGACTCTCTTTCCTTTGTAATCCTCCATTTCTTGCAGTTTCGTCTCATTAATGGTCATATGATTTGAGCACCCAGAATCAATGATCCAAACATCTTTGTAGTTTATTTTTGACTTTAAGGTTGCTGCAAGAGCTTGATCATCCATGTCAGCTTCAACGGAGAGTCCTGCTTCTGCATCCCAAGTTTCCTCATTAATGGATGCTTCGAATGTGACCTCTTTCTTCTCATCTCTTGCGGCGGCCACATTTCCTTCGAAAGTTTGCCTTCTGGGGAAGCTACAATCTCGAGCAAAATGACCCTTCTTGCCACAATTGAAGCATTCACCATTCTTTATCTTATCATTTTCCCCGTATTGTTGGCGATGATCTCTTCTTCCTTGTTGAGCTCCCCCTGAAGCGTTGCCTTTTGATTTTGGGTGACCCTTCCACCCATATGTCTTACTTTCTTTCATCGCCTCTTGTCTTCGAGATGTTGCTTTCTTCTTATTGGTGAAGAGTGCATCTTCTCCGTCTTTTATAGTTACTTCATTCATCTGCTTGGCTAATGCCTCTTGATTAGCCAATAAATTCTTCAGCTCTATTAATGATGGTTGAGTAGGCCATCCTCTCACAGCGGCTATAAATCCATTATACCCGGATCTTAAGCAGTGGATGATAATTCTCTTTATCCTTGCATCACTCACTTTCTCTTCAGGAGCAAGTTGAGATATCTCACGACAAATAAATTTCACCTTGGTGAAATACTGGGAAATAGACAAACTTCCTTGTGAGATACCTGCGAGCTCATTTTCCAAGAGCTGGAGGCGTGCTTCATTCTTCTTTGAAAATAACTTGTTAAAAGTTTCCCAAGCTGCCTTCGGTGTTTTCTCGTCACGGATGTGCTCCAATAGATCCTCCTCGATTGTAGTCTTCAATATAAATAATGCCTTTCCGGCCTTGATGTTCCATTTTCTCAAGGCTTCGGCATTTTATTTCGGTGAAGGCGTTGTGTCACTGCCAGCAACTATTTTCCATAAATCCTGTCCTTGTAGGTAGGATTCTATACAAGTTCGCCAATAACCATAGTTGTGGTTATTGAGACTCTTGATTCCACTGCTCGTACTTGCAAGATCTGTCATCATGACGTCCAACGTCCAATAAGCTTGGTCCCTGACCGATGAGCTTTCACAGTTCCTAACTGTGCTCCGACAGAATCTCCCTTAGAGCCTTGGTGAAAACAAGTCAATGTAAACGTCCAACGTTTACCGATGAGTACCTCCACTAGCAATGGTCCCGAACGACCCGCTCTGATACCAATTGTTGGAAGCTTCGACGAGCCCAACACACCCACTATAGAGGACCTAGGTTATACTACTCTTACTACACCAACACTTTGACGTTGGTTAGCCTTTAATTTTAGAATCCTTAGTGCACAATATTACTTAGGCGACAGTGTCGACCATATATCATTCAGGCGGTATAACCGACCATATATCACTTAGGCGGCAGAGCCGACCATATAATAAAAATAACACAAGTGCACTAAGAACTCAAACACGAACTAAGGCTTAACCGGGAAACTTAACAAAGAACACTTTTTTTAATACAAAATGTAATTACAATATTACTCACTCACCACACTTTCTTTCTACTCTCTACTTATAAGCGTTTTTTCTCTAACTCACTCTTTTCTCACTTCCTCACAACTCTCACTTCTCAACTCACTCTTTTCACAACTTGATTACAAATGAAATCCTCACCCATATTTATACTACTCCATGGTAGTTTCTAGAAACTAGATATTTCTATGGATAAATTAATATCTACATATTTCTATACAAATATCTATATTTTTATTTTCTAGATTTTTCTTTTCTAGATTTTTCTTTCATTTTCTAATATCTAGATATTAATATATTCTAATATCTAGATATTTTCTTATACATATTAATATCTAGATATTTTACATATATACATCTACTAATTTCATATTTTATAATACCAAATTTGCATTGTATTTTAACAGGAGTTTCCACGTTAAATCTTGTGTTGTGTATTGTTCTTATTTCTTTACTATTATCATTGGGCTGGGTGTTGGAATTAGTGAGACCGTAATTTCCCAACACTATTTAGAGACTGGTCTATTTATTTACTGATTGTACATTCTTTGCTACATAAACAGTGGTATATGGTTACCTTAATTTTAGGTGTAATTGAAGGGACTTGCAACTAAATTATTGGTGAAGGAGATGACTAAGAGTGAGTCAAACATAGGGGATCTAAAGAAACTAAGGCCCTGTAAGTGCCACCATGGGCTTATGCCTCACAGACATGGGCTTAGGCGGTGTGACATTGAGTTTAAACACTTCTGCCAGAGTTATGATGCCATCCATGAGCTTAGGCGATGCAGACATGGTTACAAGCTATGCAGCCATCTCAGGGAGGCCAAGGACTTAGGTTGTACCACCATGGATTTAGACTAGGTGGCCCTTGACTAAGGTAGCATGGCCATGAACTTATAATACGTGGCCATGGCCTAAAATAGCAATTTTGTGGACGGCTTAGTTTTAGCCCGATTTAGGCCACATCAAGAATATGATTACATTTTTTTGTTTCTTGTTGACAAAACGAGACAATAGTTAACACAATATGTTGTACAATATGCAAAAAACAGTTGTGTAATTGGTTGAGGCAATTTATCAAGCACGTCATGTGCACATTTGTTAAATTAAGCTTATAAACAATAACATCATCACTATGAGTTTCACTAGAAGCTGCTGTATTTAAACTTACCAAACTTTGAACCAGGCAATCAGGGACAGGAAAGGGGGGTTAAATAAGAACCTCACAGTTACCAATTAACCCATTTATTTGTTGGTTTCTGAACTTTTGTTACCCGTCGGTTTAGATGGACCAAATCACATGTTTCTTCCAAAAAGTTTATTTTATTTTGAAAAACTAAATTATTTTATTTCGGATATATAATAATATATCCTTTCCATTGAGAATTTATTTTCTTTTTAAAGGCCAAACGAGTTTATTAAACAAAGAAAACGAAGCTTTACATAAAACATATAAATAATTGAGATAGACCCGTCATCGAATGTGTCAAAATATTACTCCGTATTGGATATTTGGTGAAAAGGAAAATAAAAAGTATTGAAAAAATAAAAACAAAAATTGACCAATTAAAATTAATGATATGGTATACAAGCCTAAATTTTAACCCATGCCTCCAAACAGCACGCCGGCTGAAAATGGCATTGCCATCAACACGCACCACTAGTAGCGTGCTATGTTTAAAATTGCCCAACACGTCTGCCTTAAAGAAAGCCTTATAGTTAAATAAAACAAATAGTTTGTTACATCTTAGCCGACCCATGCCACACTGTTCGACTTTTGAGAGGTAAATCGAATTGAACGTGCGGTAATGCAACATTACATGAGAACGGGTAGACAATTTATTTGGTAAGTCTCAATGTTGAGATGGTTTCTAAAGTTTTTTTGTCCCTTATTAATGTGATTATGTGGAACAACCACCACTCATTTGTTTGTTATAGCAAAAAGCAAGACCAGTACACATCACTCATTGTTTGTGTTAAGTAAATGATGTTGAGATGGTTTCTAAAGTTTTTTTGTCCCTTATTAATGTGATTATGTGGAACAACCACCACTCATTTGTTTGTTATAGCAAAAAGCAAGACCAGTACACATCACTCATTGTTTGTGTTAAGTAAATGAGTAAACTTGTACCCACTCATTTTTATATGCATTCAATTGCACCATATATTTAATGATTCATACACCCCCAACCGGGTTCAAACTACCAAAACAAAAAAAAAGAGTCCAAAAATGGCCATTCCATTGATCTTGCCAAACTTGTGGTTTCCACCACCAGAATCCTTATACGTCACCGCAATGTCGGTTATCGGTCTATCGTCATTAGCGAGTGCCGGTTACTCCGAAATAAAAGGCAAACATATGCAGTATTCCAAGTTCTTGAACGTGGGTGTTGGTGTTGCAAATAAACAGAAGGAGATAAAATTGTCGAGTAGAAACGGGATGCTTTTACTCTACGCGCCTGCCTTTCTTGTTGGCTTGGCTTCTTTTTTCCTTTTTCCGGATCAAGACTTTAGATTTACGTTGCTTGGTTCGGCTCTTACGGTTCATTTTCTTAAAAGGGTACTTGAGGTATGTTTTTCACACGAATTTTTTCTTTTTCATAGATATACATATTAATCCGTATATCTACTTTTAGACTTGAACTCACTATTTAATATTTGGAAGGTTACTTGGATACCACTAAAAGAATATGTCTTTGATCATTTTTATCGATGATTACTAGTAAAAAATATTGAACAATTCAATTGATTTAATAAAAAAAAATGATGTACGGAGTACTAGAAAGAAGAAAGAAAACTATCCTCATTCAATAATAGAAGAAGGGGTTGTTTGGTTTGTGAGATTCGAAAGGATCTGCATTTTAAATTCTTATGAAATTTCATGTTTGGTTGGAGAATTTAGTCGGAGGGATTTTGCATTTCTAATCCCATAAAATCTCATAGATGAAGTATTTCAAAATCCTCTATTCTTTTTTTTTTTTTTTTTTTTTTTTGGTTTTTATTATTATTTTTTTGACGAAATAACGAATACCCATATAGAAACGAGGTCGTTTTTCAAAAGAAAACGCCCTCAACACAAGAAACAAAAGGACATGGGAAAAACGGGAAAACTCGCACTTAGAAAGCTCCTTTGTGTTTTGCGTTGATGAAGGATTTTTAAATCTTATTTTTCAGTTTTTTTATTTTTTGTTTCAGTTTTCATTTTTGTATTTCTAATTTCAGTTTTCGATTTTATTTTCGCGTTTCAATTTTGAATTTCACGTTTCAGTATTCAGTTTCAAGTTTTATCTTTAAAACTCGTATTTCAGTGTTCATTATCGCATAATATATAAATATGTAAACTAAGGGTGTGCTTGGTTGGGGGTATTAAGCACTAAGGAATAGGAATGATGATAATTAATGGTGGTTGAAACTAAATACATTCGGTCATCGGTCATCACGTGTCGAGTTAGGGATGGCAATCGGCGAGAAAAAACCCGTGACCAGCGGGTACCCGATCCGCGATGAGCGGGTAAAATCATTAAATCTTACCCGCGGGCACGGGTATGGGTAAATATTTATACCCGCTGAAGGGTCGCGGGTATATACTACCCGTCACGGGTAAAACCCGACCTGTGAATACATGAGACTTCTCTTAATTTACATACGAATTAATACTTACAATTATTAAATTTAAAAGCTATTTTACTAGTATTTGAATAATGATTAAAATTTAAAAATATAATATTATATACAAGTAAAAACTTAATTTTCACGTCATTATACATATAGCTTGTACATATGGTTTTATAATTAATAAAATTATTTGGATTTTTAATAAAAAGTTGTATATTATTACTACCCGCGGGTCACGAGCATGGACGAAATTTTTTTACCCGTGGGCGGGTAACGGGTCTCAACGTGCAAAAACGAAACCCGACGGGCGGGTCGCGGGTATATAAAACCCGTGCCCGTTACCCGCAGACGTCATCCCTATGTCGAGTGAGGCTCGAATGCAAGGTTCAAAACCCTGACCATCCTTACGGGAAGTCAAGTCACTACCAATACACAGTGTTGTAAATCCCCCGAGATCTCCCCGAGATCTCCCCCGAGATCTCATTTTTAGAAGGCAACCGAGACGAGATGTTCATCTCCCGAGATTTCTCGGTCAACGGGGTCAAACTTAGTCAAAGCCACGATTTCTCAAATTTTCTTGCTAATTTGTAAGAGTTTCTTGTAAAATTCGTAATTTCTAAGATTTTCTCGCTCATTTCTCGGATATTTTTGTAAAATCTCGTAAAAACGTATATATATATATATATATATATATATATATATATATATATATATATATATATATATATATATATATATATATATGTTTTTATGTATATTTTTATTAAAAAAACTATAAAGTCAACGTAAGTTAACGTCCGAGATCTCCCCGAGATTATTCCGAGATGCCGAGATCTCCCTAAAAAAGTCCTAACGAGATCTCCCCGAGATCCAAATTCTCCAACCTTGCCAATACACCAACACCTTCACGCTATCGTATATGAAATTGATAAAAAAATATCATACATAATACATAGTTATTTCAGG
Source organism: Rutidosis leptorrhynchoides (assembly GCF_046630445.1). NCBI lineage: Eukaryota > Viridiplantae > Streptophyta > Magnoliopsida > Asterales > Asteraceae > Rutidosis > Rutidosis leptorrhynchoides. The sequence continues at coordinate 637,880,107 of NC_092334.1, read as the reverse complement.
TGAGACTTTAAAGTTCGATGACATCTTGATCTATGTGTAATCATCTTCCTTAATTACAGCCTATTTTTACCTTTGTTTCCGGCCGGTGGCAAAAGATAGTATGTTTTGGAGGTGGTGCTCGCCCCCCAAAATTTAAGTACTTCTACTTGATTATAGGGGTGGCAATGGATCGGATATGGATCGGGTGATGTCGTATCTATATCCATATCTATTTAGTTTTTGCTCATCCATATCCATATCCATATTCATTTAGTTTTAGATCACCCGTCCATATCCATATCCAATGGATTAATCGGGTTAATGGATATCCAGTGGATTTAAAAAAAAATGTTATAGTATTTTTTAATATGCGATTAAAATGTAAACGCAGTATAGCAAAAATAAAAATGTGTAATTTTTGTCGAAGATATAACAAAATTTGCTAAACTTATTATAAAACATTGATTATAAAAAATTAAATATGAAATTTGTAAGTTTATTTTGTTATATATACATGTTTTATTGTAATATATTATAGTTATTTCATTATAAGGTTGAAAGCAAAATGTAAATCTAACGGTAAATAAGTTTGTAATAGTAAATATATAAGAATATATCTATATTTATGTAATTGTATACGTATTTCGGGTGGTAATGGATATATCCATGGATGAAACTTTTCATCCATGTCCATATCCATATCCATTTAGGTTCATCCATATCCGTATCCATATCCATTTAGATTCATCCATATCCATCACGAAGCAGGTGGATCGGGTGGATATCCGCCGAATCGGGTGGCCATTGCCATCCCTACTTGATTAGTGTAATATTTATTATATTTAGGGGTAAATCTTTTAAATGCTACTCCCCTCCCCCGATTTGAATATTACAATCATATATCATGTTAATAATTTTTTAGCACCCCCTAAAAAAATTCAAATTTTGCCATTGTTTTTGTCGGACCACCCCATCTCTCCTCCTTCAATTGTTTGCTTCCATAACCCTTCGTTTGTGTATAGTGTGTTGCCTGCAAACCTTCATCCACCAGCATCTCACCAGTCGTCCGGTGACTGTCTCCACCTGATACCAACTTTCAAATACTCCAAACCTCACTCTTTTAGCCGGAATCTTCAGTACCGCCCCAGCAACTCTGTTTTTCTAGGCATACCACAGCTTCATCGATTCTCAACATATCCACCGGTATCTTCATGTTTTTCCGATCTTTGGGAAAGGTGTTGGCACCATTAAGGTATTTGGGTGCACTCACTAGTCTTGGTATGTGCTGCAGGAATTCAATCTGTTTTGATGCAGTCTAATGAAAGTTTCTCCTTTGTAGGAAATGTCACTACTTTTGTTGGAAATTTTTTTGAGTTAGTGGATTAACAAATTGATTGTTCAAGGTTTCTTCATGGTTGTTAAGTTCGGTTGAGTATGTTTATGCGTTCACTGTTTGTTGATGGGTTTGTCACAAGTATAAGGTGGTTGGTTGGTGGGTTTGTTATAAGTATAAGGTTAATTTGTGAGTTATTTATAAATATAAGGTTTATATATTTTTTGTTGGAGGTTTGTTACAATTATTGATGGTTTTGTTGTTGGTGTTGGTTTTACATACGGTTTGTTGGTCATGTTTTTTCCTCCTGTTGACTCTATGTCATTTTGCGCCGAAAAGAGTATCTTCACAATAGTTTTTTCACCGTTCGATTTTGCTCCCTTGTGTCGTTGCCTTCTTTGTGTTTGAGGATGCTCCTCTCTTCTGGTCATTCATTGTGTCGACATCATCGCTTCACTTATCTTGCGGTTAGCTTTGGTGTTCCTTCTATTCCGTCTTCACATATTTTATCCAGCTTCTCCTCGACCAGGAGTAGCTTGCTACACAGATTGCGGTGAGTCTTGAAGGTTTTGTGGTTTGGGTTCGAAGTTGTGGTAGTTGTTCAGGGTGGTTTCTTTGTTTAGGCATTGTTTGTGGTTTAAGGTGGTAGTTTTCAATGGTTTCTGCTAATTTAAGATGATTAATTAGGGATTGTGATGGTGTGTGGTCGGCGGTTTTGTTGGTTTTAGTGACCCAAGTCTTTCAATATCTTAATTTAGCTTGGTTTCGCATGGGCTACTTTTCTTGTTATCTTTGTTGCAATCACTCTTAAGTGGTTTTTCCTATTCGCTCCTCTAGTTTTCCTCTTGCTTCTCACCATTGCACCATCTTTAGCGATCACTCTTAAGCGGAGTTGGTAGCCTTTGTTAGATTGATATTGTTTATACATAAAAAAAAAAAAACAACAGTACCCAATACCACTTGAGTGGTGTATGGGGGAGGTGAGATGTAGACAATCCTTCCTTTATCCGAGAATAAAAACAAGTCATTTCTCCACCCAGAAAAGTAGAGAAAGTCATCCCTCTCTTTATTCGGCGGATAAAGAGATCGGCGGATATAAATATTGTTTATACATATTTATATATATTGGATTATTTAGCCCGTATTCTATAAGGCCCGTTAGCTTATCTAGTCCACTAGGTTTAGCACTTGCTCAATCCTATTTATATGTATGTAAACCTCTGCTATAATCAATCGATAATAATATTACGCTTATTATCTATCCGTATGTTCTTAAGGGTCATGTTCGGGTCCTTCATGTTCCTTCTCGGTATCAGTTTGCAGACATCTTCACCAAAGGCCTACCTACTGCACTTTTTGATGAGTTTCGATCCAGTTTAAGCGTTCGCCCAGCTCCAGCTACAACTGCGGGGGGATGTTAGATTGATATTGTTTATACATATTTATATATATTGGATTATTTAGCCCGTATTCTATAAGGGCCCGTTAGCTTATCTAGTCCACTAGGTTTAGCACTTGCTCAATCCTATTTATATGTATGTAAACCTCTGCTATAATCAATCCAACAGCCTTGGATGCAAGTTTAGATTTATAGGGCGTATTTTAGGTGGTTCGGGTCTCGATCGTACAATATCTTACGTGTTAAGTGTTTTGCCATTTTATGTGTTTTTGGCGTTCGATGGGTTGGTTTCTTGAGGGTTAAGGACCCCTAATTTTCTTTCATTAGAAAGATACAATTACAAATTTAACAACGTCAATGCTAGTAGGAGGTTCACTTCTGATGGATCTCTCTGTCCATGATATGTGAAAACGCGAGTTTAATTTGCTTTATTTGTTAATGTCAATTGTATGTTTATAGTAAGTTTTGAACTAGTGTAATGTCGCTTGGGGACATGATTTTAAATAGATCCTAGAATCTAGTCAACATATAGTAAACATGTAATTGAATTGGATAGTTAAAAGATGTAACATATTCTTAATGTGTTTTTTGCCAACAAAAAAAAGTACAATAGACACATAAGTTTTTCCACTTGGTGATATGCTTAGAGAAGTTTTCGACTTACATTATTATTACAAACTAGTCCGGGTCCGGCCCGCGCGATGCGGCGGGGGCTTTCGACCTGCGTATTCATATTTAACGTAGCTTTAAGTATTTACAGAAGGGAAAACGCTCCATGTGTTAAGCGCCGTTGTTGGTGTTGTCATCTTTACTGTTTTTTAAAATCTGTCTGGTTCGAACGTAGTTAGTTTCGTTTTGTTGGTAAAATTATTTCGAGTCTGACGGTGCTGGCAAAAAAATATAACTCGCGGCGAGCAGGAAGATACGGGATGTCGTTGTTTTTAGCGTTTTTTAAAAAGTGTCCGTTTCAAACGTACTTTTTATCGTTTTGTTCATAAAATTATTTCGAGTGTGTCGCTCATGTCGAAAAAATTTAACTCGCGACGAGCGGAATGATACGGGCTGTCGTTTTGTTTAGAGTTTTTTGAGAAGTGTCCGTTTCGCTTATAGTTAGTCCCGTTGGGTTTGTAAGATTTTTTCGAGTTGAACGATGGTCTCGGAAAAATTTAACTCGCACAGAGCGAGAAGATAGGGTCCGTTATAAATTTGGGTGAAATTATTTTCTCTTATTTTAATAAAATTATATATTTACACTTTTTACTCCTGAGAAATTGTAAATTTGAGGGGCCGTTATGTAAATTTAGCAGAAGTTGAGGGACCAGTTGTAATGTGAACGTAAACTCGAAACTACAATCGGTTATAACTAAAACTACGAATATTCGCACCACATTTAGTATATAAGGGTTGTAAACTTGAGGGGCCGTTATGTAAATATAGCAAGAAGTTGTGGAACCGATTGTAATGTGAACGTAAACTCGAAAATACAATCGGTTAGAACTAAAACTACGAATATTCTCACCACATTTAGTATATAAGGGTTAATTAATACTTTATGATTTGTCACCAATAATATTAGACCAGAGAGGAGCGTTTATCTTCCTCTCCCTTTGACGTGGCACCCACAAACGCCCCATAAGTGCTTGTAGTGGGGTGTTTGTGGTTAAAAACTTTTGGCATTTGTCAATGAAAAACGGACGAGGGATGAGACATTTTTTTTATTTATTTTGATTGTTCTTAATTCTTTTCACCACTTTTTAACCCAACATTCAATTATATTTTGTTACATCACCGACAAACGCCTTCAACAACCTTCTCTATAACAATTCCAATATTTAACACGACACAAGCAATATAACACAAAAAAAAACTTTTCATCCACTCCACATCAGCACTACCATTATCTAAGGTCTTACTAGTGAATTGGAAGAGAGAAAAACGTATACCACTAACATAATAAGACCTGACTGTAAATTTTCATGTACAATTATTTTGTTGCTCGTAGTATAGAATTTCTCACTTAAATTACAAAACAATTTTGTTGAAACATAATATTCGAAAATAAAGCCGCTAAGAAAAGCCATTTGGTTTGTGTCCATGTTTATATCGTGCCGTCGAAAAATCAAAATAGGTAAACTTGATATATATAGATCGACGTTTAATTCCAAAACTCAACTTTGTTGTGACTAATTAACTTGTTTCTTAAAAATGTCATTTTGGCTTAAACAGATTAAAAATTGAGCAAATAAAACTGTTCTCACCAAAAAATAACGTACGGGATGCCTCCAGTATACTTGCAATATTCTTGGAATATATGAATAGATCTAGTATAAATATTCATGTAATTTACTATTTGCAGGTTCTATTTCTTCACAAATATAGCGGTTCCATGGCTTTAGACTCCGCAATAACCATCACAATGAGCTACACCTTATCCACTGCAACAATGATTTACGCTCAATATCTATCTAGAGACTTCACCGAGCCTTCATTCGATCTCAAATATGTTGGAGTCGGACTGTTTACGATGGGGATAATTGGAAACTTTTACCACCATTGCATTCTTGCTAGTTTAAGAAAGGAAGGGGACAAAGAGTACAAAATCCCTCAAGGAGGGTTGTTTGATTTGGTTATATGCCCACACTATCTCTTTGAGATTTTTGGGTATGTAGGTATATCTTGTATATCGCAAACGCCTTATGCATATGCTTTCACGTTAGGTACAATTTTGTACTTGACGGGGAGGAGTTATGCAACGCGACGATGGTACATATCAAAGTTTGGGGATAAGTTCCCTAAGGAAGTTAAGGCGTTTATTCCGTATGTTTTCTAGATGGTTATTATGAGTATGTAAATGTTTAAGAAAAAGTAGTTCAAGGTGCGAAAATAGCAAGGTGTGTAGTGTTCATTAAGGGCATTTGAGTTCTTAATTTTCGGTTTCTGTTATAATAATAATAATAATATAGATATGGATAGTCAATTTTGGTGTATACATATAGTCAATTTTGGTACACAAAGTATGTATTTTTATATTGAGATTTTAGGCTATAAATACTCATGAATGCAAGCATTAAACTTGCACCATTTCTCACACTTACAAAGTGTTTCTTTCTTTCTCTCCATTATCATCTTTGTTCTTACACTTCATTATTAGTATTCTAAATCAAGAATCAAATCACTAAAGGTAGTTATAAGCCTACTGAATTATAACATCAAGAATCAAACCACTAAAGGTAGTTATAAGCCTACTGAATTATAACATCAAGAATCAAACCACTAAAGGTAGTTATAAGCCTACTGAATTATAACACGTTATCAGCACGATAATCTTAATACTAAATATGGTTGGCTCTGCCACCAAAATGATATATGGTCGGTTATACCACCAAAATGATATATGGTCGGTTATACCACCAAAATGATATATGGTCGGTTATACCACCAAAATGATATATGGTCGGTTATACCACCAGAATGATATAGGTCGGTTATACCACCTGAAAAAATATATGGTCGACACTGTCGCCAAATTTTCATTTATGTTTACTAATATTTATATTTTTGTTATATAACATTTATTTATGATTGCTTACACATGGTCGACACTGTCACCTACTTATCATTTATGTTATATTAAATTTATGTTTAATGTTTATATACTTATGAATATAAATTGACTCTAATTTATCATGATGTTTGTTTTAATTTTTGATAATAGAAAATGTCGAATCTGGAAAAGCTTAAATTTACTCCTTTAGAATCAACTGGAAACAACTACATGCCATGGGTTATAAAAGTAAAAATGCATCTTAAATCAATGGGCATTCTTGAAACCATAAATGAAAACAACACTTGTTCTGAAAAAGAACAAGCTACGGCATGTTGCTTTATTCATCAACATATTGATGAATGCTTACAAAATAATTATGTGACTGTAGAAGATCCCCATGTTTTATGGGAAGGTCTCAAAAGCAGATTCAATAATCAAAGAGAAATTTTACTTCCAGCTGCAATGGAACAATGGAGAACATTAAGGTTCCAAGACTTTAAGAAAGTAAATGAATACAGCTCAGCTCTGTATAATACATGTTCACAACTTAAATTTTGTGGACATGAAATTAGTGATGCAGACATGATGGAGAAAACTTTCTCCACAATGAATGCTGCAAACATCACAGTGCAAAGAAATTTGAGAATGCTAAAGTTCAAAACATATCCTGAACTTAATTCATATCTCTTAGTTGCAGAGCAAAATGATGAGCTATTAATGAAAAATCAGCAATCCCGTCCTACTGGTACACTTGCAATCCCTGAAGCAAATACTGCAAATAATTATAAACAGGGACAAGGACGCGGGCAAGGTCGTGGTTATAATAACCATCACCATCATCATGCCAAAAGCCATAACTATGGTAGAAACCATCCTTATGGTAATGGTAATGGGCGTGGACGTGGTCGTGGTCGTGGCCGTGGTGGTCAAAGAAATAGTAATCCACGAAAATATAAATATCAACCACAAAACAAGCCCATTAAACAAGATGTTGAAGAAAATTCTTCTAAAAATTCTGAAGAATCTTGCTACAGATGTGGTAGAATGGGCCACTGGGCTAATACTTGCCGAACATCTAAACATCTTGTTAAGATGTATCAGGATTCGCTGAAAGGTAAAGAAAAGGAAGTAAATTTTGTGGATAATATTGATCCAACAGTCACTGAGAAACCATCTGATTTATATGAAGATTTCTTGAATGTTTAAGTTGTGTGTTTTTTGAAAAATAAACGATTTAATATCGTCTGTCTTTGTTATTATGTTTGCTAAATGTTTCAGTACTATCTATTTGCGTTTAAAATATTGTGTAATATTAATGTACTCACTATTTATTTCTTATATATGAAGTTCAATATGAATTTTGCTGGAATACAACATCAATCAAGTGGTGGAGATCTCTGTATAGCAGACAGTGGAACTACACACACTATACTTAAATCCGAGAAATATTTTATTGATCTAAAACCAACGGAAGGAACTATACATACAATATCAGGACCTGCTAACTTGATAAAAGGGATAGGAAAGGCAAATTTCATACTACCAAATGGTACAAAATTTTTAATAAATGATGCCTTATTTTCTCCCAAGTCAAGCAGAAATTTATTGAGTTTCTCCGACATATACCTTAACGGGTATGATTATCAGTCAGTGACAACAGAAAATGAGAAATATTTAAGTATCACTGACAAGAGTCATGTGGTTGAAAAACTGCCAAGACTTAGTTCTGGATTACATTATACACATATAAATGTACCAGAAATACATATGGTAGTTAACGAAAAATATATTGATCCTGGTGTATTCAGTTTATGGCATAACAGATTAGGCCATCCAGGATCAACAATGATGAAAAGGATTATTGAATGTACTCATGGACATCCACTAAAGGATAGAAAAATCCATCATGATACAATGGTTCCATGTACATCTTGCTCTCTTGGAAAATTGATAACTAGACCCTCACCACTTAAGGTTGAGAAAGAATCACCAATGTTTCTTGAAAGAATTCAAGGTGATATATGTGGACCAATTCATCCACCATGTGGACCATTTAGATATTTCATGGTTCTAATAGACGCATCTAGCAGATGGTCTCATGTTTGTCTGTTATCAAGCCGTAATGTGGCATTTGCAAAATTTCTTGCCCAAATTATTAAATTGAGAGCTCATTTTCCTGATTACACCATTAAAAGGGTGAGACTTGATAATGCTGGTGAATTTACATCTCAAGCATTTAATGACTATTGCATGTCTATAGGAATTGTTGTTGAACATTCTGTTGCTCATGTGCATACACAAAATGGTTTAGCCGAGTCATTGATTAAACGTTTACAGTTAATCGCTAGACCATTGATAATGAGAATAAAACTCCCTGTATCTATATGGGGTCATGCAATTTTACATGCTGCTGCATTGATTCGCATCAGACCAAGTGCAAGTCATAAATATTCCCCCCTACAACTTGCTTTTGGTCAAGAGCCAAATATTTCCCATCTTAGAACATTTGGTTGTGCAGTGTATGTTCCAATTGCAACACCACAACGTACAAAAATGGGTCCTCAAAGGAGGTTGGGAATATATGTTGGATATGAAACATCTTCAATATTAAGGTATATTGAACCTATGACAGGTGACGTTTTTACAGCACGTTTTGCTGATTGTCATTTTAATGAAACATTGTTCCCTAGATTAGGGGGAGAAATGAAAAATAAAGAAAATGATGTTTCATGGTGTGAACCTCAATTAAAGTATCTTGATCCTCGCACAAAAGAATGCGAGACAGAAGTTCAAAAGATAATGCATATACAAGAACTTGCAAATCAATTGCCTGATGCATTTACAGATACAAAAACGGTGACAAAATCATATATACCAGCAGTAAATACTCCAGCTCTAATTGAAATTCCAAAAGCTGGCAATAACGTCACTCATGAATCTTTGCCACGTCAGAAACGTGGAAGACCAATTGGTTCAAAGGATAAAAATCCTCGAAAAAGAAAATCAGCTGATAATGAAGTAAAAGAAAGTGTTCAAGAAGAACCACAAATCAGTACTCCTACTGCAGAGGAGATTGATGATGTCAATACAGAAATTGCAATCAATTATTCATATTCAAAAATATTATGGAACCGAAATGAAATGAAAAATCTTGATGAGAAATTTTCATTTAATGTTGCATATGACATCATGAATAATGATGATGATCCAGAACCAACATCTATGGTTGAATGTCAAAATAGACATGATTGGGCTCAATGGAAAGAAGCAATACGAGCTGAATTAGAATCACTCAATAAAAGAAAAGTTTTCGGATCCATCATTCTCACTCCTAAAGATGTGAAACCTGTAGGATACAGATGGATTTTTGTCCGAAAAAGAAATGAGAAAAATGAAGTTACAAGGTATAAAGCTAGACTTGTAGCTCAAGGTTTTTCTCAAAGACCAGGAATTGATTATGAAGAAACTTATTCCCCTGTTATGGATGCAATTACTTTTAGATACTTAATCAGCCTGGCAGTTTCTAAAAATTTAGAAATGCATCTCATGGATGTTGTGACTGCTTATCTATATGGATCACTTGATAGTGATATATATATGAAGATACCTGAAGGATTTAAGGTACCAGAAGCATCAAATGCAAAACCCAAAGAAATGTATTCGATTAAATTACAAAGATCTTTATATGGGTTAAAACAATCGGGACGTATGTGTTATAACCGATTAAGTGATTACTTGATAAGCAAAGGGTATACAAATAATCTTACTTGCCCTTGTGTTTTCATTAAGAAAACAACATCCGGATATGTGATCATAGCTGTTTATGTTGATGATCTTAACATCATAGGTACAAATAAAGAGATCCATGAAGCCATTCAACTTCTAAAGAAAGAATTTGAAATGAAAGATCTCGGAAAAACCAAGTATTGCCTTGGTTTACAAATTGAGCATATGCCTAATGGTTTACTTGTACATCAAAAAACATATACTGAAAAGATTTTGAAACGTTTCATTATGGACAAGGCAAAACCATTAAGTACTCCTATGGTTGTTAGATCACTCAATGTTGAAGCTGATCCATTTCGTCCATGTGAAGATCAAGAAGACATTCTTGGACCAGAAGTACCATATCTTAGTGCAATTGGAGCTCTTATGTATCTTACAAATTGTACAAGACCTGACATTTCTTTTGCAGTTAATTTGTTGGCAAGGTTCAGCTCTGCTCCTACCAAAAGACACTAGAATGGGATCAAACACATATTTCGATACCTTCGAGGAACTACTGATTTAGGATTATTTTATTCTAACGAATCAAAACAAGATTTGGTTGGTTATGCAGATGCAGGTTATTTATCTGATCCACATAAAGCTAAATCTCAAACTGGATATGTATTCCTAAATGGAGGTACTGCAATATCATGGCGTTCTCAAAAACAAACACTTGTTGCTACATCGTCAAATCATGCCGAAGTGATTGCATTACATGAAGCTACTCGAGAATGTTTTTGGTTGAGATCAATGACACAACTCATTACTGATTCTTGTGGACTAGAACGCGATAAAAGTCCAACAACTATCTATGAAGATAATGCAGCTTGCATAGCACAGATGAAAGAAGGGTATATCAAAAGTGACCGAACAAAACACATACCACCTAGATTCTTCTCATACACTCAAAATCTCATTAAGGACAACCAGATTGAAATGAGATATGTGCAATCTAGCAAAAACTCTGCTGATCTTTTCACGAAAGCACTTCCAACTGCTATTTTCAGAACACACGTTCATAACATTGGCATGAGACATGTTCAAAAGATGTAACAGCTGAAGCGATGTCTACTTGAGGGGGAGTCAACTCCATGCTGCACTCTTTTTCCCTTAGCTAAAGTTTTTTCCCACTGGGTTTTCTTTAGCAAGGTTTTTAACGAGGCAGTAATTTATAGTTGATCTTCAACAAAATAAAATTGCTATCCAAGGGGGAGTGTTATAATAATAATAATAATATAGATATGGATAGTCAATTTTGGTGTATACATATAGTCAATTTTGGTACACAAAGTATGTATTTTTATATTGAGATTTTAGGCTATAAATACTCATGAATGCAAGCATTAAACTTGCACCATTTCTCACACTTACAAAGTGTTTCTTTCTTTCTCTCCATTATCATCTTTGTTCTTACACTTCATTATTAGTATTCTAAATCAAGAATCAAATCACTAAAGGTAGTTATAAGCCTACTGAATTATAACATCAAGAATCAAACCACTAAAGGTAGTTATAAGCCTACTGAATTATAACATCAAGAATCAAACCACTAAAGGTAGTTATAAGCCTACTGAATTATAACAGTTTCATACTTATTTAGAAATCTTTTGTGTTCGTAATTCGTTGTAATCGGTTACTTTTAGTTTTGATATTGTTTCGGTGTAGGTTTTGTGAGGCTTGGTATAGATACACTACAACAAATTTATCAATTACTCACGCATATTTTTATACACTGATAGGAAAGTGTGACCTTTTTGTTGAATTCCTCACACTTATAAACAGGGGTGGAGCTATGCAGGTGCAAACGGGGTCACCCGCTCTCAATGAACTTGAAACTTTCAGTGTACTTTCAGCGTAATTTTAGTGTTTTTTCATGTGAAATTGGTATTTTGCCCCCACCTTTTTGGTGTTAAGTTCTCTACACAGGCCTTAATATAACAAAAAAGGAAAAAGAGTGAAGTTTTAGGTTGTGGTAATGGAAGTGATTGGGTTTTATTTTTAGATTGGTAAAGTGCTTTTAGTTGCAGGGATTCTTTGCAGAAGACAAGTACAGTGTCCCACCAATTTATCTTTTTTATTTTAGATAATTCATTAAAACCCTTTCTACATCCATAAAATAACAATTTCAACCCTCTAATTCTGAAACTTTCAGTTTAGCCCTCATTACCTATAATGTTACATAATCAAACATGTTAAAACTGAATATCTTGGCAAACTTAAAAAACTACTTCATACAGTTAATAACTCCTGGAAGATCTATGTTTCCTTAGTATATGCAGATAACTATTACATCAAACGTCGGACTCTATGGACTGATTTGCATAAATATAAAGGTTGGATTGGTGATCATCCGTGGGTTATGATGGGGGATTTCAATGTTTACCTTGATATAGAGGAATCGACTGCTAGTTCGTCCAATTGCACTTTGGCGATGAGGGAGTTTCGTGAATGTACTGATAATATTCATATGAGATGTTAATCATATGGGTTTTCGTTATACGTGGAACCAACGCCCTAATTCTTCGTCGGGTATTTTGAAAAAGATTGACAGGGTTATGGCTAACGATGCTTTCATAAGTAATTATACTAATGCGTATGTTGTTTTTCAGCCGTATAGAACATCAGATCATTGTCCGGCCTTCCTTAAGATTCCTATGACGAGTGCTAAAAAACCGAAACCATTTAAGTTTAGCAATTATATTGCTAATCATGATGATTTTCGACACACTGTTTCTGAGACATGGGCGACTGAAGTTCATGGTTATGCTATGTATCGCCTGGTTACTAAACTTCGTTTATTGAAGAAACCAATTCGCAAGTTGATGTGGTCGAAGGGTGATACCCATAAAAGCGTGATACAACTGCGGTCTGATTTAGAAGCTGCTCAACGAGCAGTTGATGCTGACCCGAATTCTGCCAGTTTGCGTGAAACTAAAAGTAACACTCTTAAGTGTTACAATGATGTTGTTTTGCAAGAAGAAGCATTGTTAAAGAAAAAGTCTAAAATTGAGTGGCTCCGGGTCAGTGATTGTAATTCGAATTATTTACATAAAATTGTTAAAGCTAAGCTTAATAGAAGTCGGATCGATGCTATATTTGATTCAGATGGTCATCTGGTTGAAGGTACAGATGTCCCTAAAGTTTTTGTTAAGCATTATGAAACTTTTTTGGGAACTGCTAATGTTTGTGATGAGGTTACTGATCTGGATCTTTATTTACTAAAAGAGTTAGTCAAACCCAATGTATTATCATGGAGAGACCGGTCTTGGATCATGAGATTCGAGATGCTATTTTTGATATAGGTAATAACAAGTCCTAGGGACCATATGGTTTTACTGCTTGTTTCTTTAAGGAATCTTGGGATATTGTTGGGGCGGATGTAGTTAAGGCTGTGAAAGACTTCTTTACTAATGGTCAATTATTAAAGGAGGTGAACAATACAATTATTTCCCTTCTCCCTAAGGTGCAATCGCCTAGTCTGGTTACAGATTTTTGTCCTATCTCGTGTTGTAACGTTATTTATAAGTGTATTAGCAAAATTATAACGACCAAAATTAAAGCGAGTCTTGAGGAGGTAGTGAGTAATAACCAATCTGCCTTTATTCCTGGGAGGCGTGTAGCTGATAATATTTTACTCACTCAAGAGATTATGAAGAACTATCATCTTAATCGGGGCACGCCGAGGTATGCGTTCAAAGTTGATATTCAGAAAGCATATGATACGGTGGACTGGAATTTTTTAGAGGCGACTCTGATATGTTTTGGTTACCCAAGAAAGATGGTGAAGTGGATAATGACGTGTGTTTCGTCCACGTCTTATTCCATTTGTGTCAATGGTCAACTTCATGGTTTCTTTAAAGGCAAGAGGGGTCTCCGTCAAGGAGACCCGATGCCTCCATACCTCTTTACTCTTGCTATGGAAGTTCTTACTTTGATGTTGCACTGTAATATTTCAAGGTCAGATAGTTTTCGTTTTCATCCTAAGTGTGACAGACTTCAGATAGTTAACTTATGTTTTGCGGACGACCTTTTCTTGTTTTCACATGGAGATGAAAATTCTGTTAAAGTCATTCGTGAATAGCTTGACGAATTTAAAAGATGTTATGGTTTACCTCCGAGTCTGCCGAAAAGTACTGCATTTTTCTGTAAGGTTCGTCCTGCTATTATGAACCAGATTCTTTCTATTCTTTCATTTGAGGAGGATACGTTACCTGTTCGGTATATGGGGTTCCATTGATTTCATCTCGGCTTATGTACCGTGATTACAAAGTCTTGGTGGATAGGGTGCATAACCGGATTAATGATTGGAAAAACAAATTTCTGTCCTTTGCGGGTAGAGTCCAATTGATTAGCTCGATCCTTATGTCCATGCTGTAGTGACCCGGAAAATTTCGAATAATTTTAAACCAAACTCTCGATACGATTTAATATTGTTGACACGATAAGCAAAGTCTGTTAATGTTGAGTCTCAAAATTTTTTTGAACTGTTTCATATATTCAATTGACCTTCAACTGTTTCCGACGATTCACGAACCACTAGTTGTAAATAGATATGTATATATATGTATATATAAATATTTCTTGTAAATATATAAAATTATATTAAATCTAATTGTTTAAAAATATATAATATATTTATTTTAGTAGATACAACTTGCTATTTAAAACTGTTTGCATATAGATAGAGAATATATTAAAAATAATTGATTTCGAGCCTAATTAGTAAACGTCAGTGACACTTGGTTGACGTTTCGTTAGTTTTAATATAGATATAATACACGTTCATGAATGATTAAGATAAAAGTTGAACTGTAAATTGATTACGAAGATTTTAGATTTGTTAAAAATATTTTTTACATTTTTAAGTTTAAATATTAGTACTCCGTACACATAAATTGGAACAGAAAATAAACAATTATCGAACCTTTTTGATCTGGTTTTAAACAGTTAATGAGTGAAATAATAAAATATAATTAAGCTAAAAATTCGGGATTTTTAGGAGCACTTTTATACGTTAATTGTTTAGCAATGGACACGATATAGTCATCCGTGATAAAGTGTCGGCAGAGTAATAGAAGCTACTCCCGTGAATGAAAATTATTAAAGTAACTCTTCACTTTTCTGTTTTACTTACGCATCAACTTATCTAAGTTCTATATACATATGCACCCTACATTATTATCAAAGACACAAACACATAGTGGAATAACTCACATCACTTGTACCATCTTCACTCATTCCCTCTCTTTGACAAGCATCACCACCAATACCCTCATCACCACCGTAGAACACCATAATCCGCCATCGTTCTTCTCTCTCTAACTTAGCATTTTCTGTGACAATCACCATCACCTTTGTCATCGATCAACCAACACTAACCACTGTTTTCTTGTTTAACCACCATCTTATGGATCATCACCATCACCATATCTTCTCTCTCCCTCTCCTCTTGTCAAATGATAAAACCCAGCGAAGGCTGCTTTTGCTACTCGACTGTGTTTCTGTTTTGGGCCGACGATTTGAAACAAAGACAACCGTAAACCATAATAGCAACCACTAAACCACCGCACTGTCCTCTTCGTGAACCCACCTAAGAAAATCTTTTATTTCCTACTTACTCGAACATCCATCATCGTTTTACTGTTTTGATCGAGAACACAACCATTAATTGACTGAAGACTTCTGTTCCTATTCGAAACCTTTTTAACCACCATAACTTGCAACATCAATCGAACACTCTGCAGCTGCTGCTTGTCTTCGATACTTTAGTATCTATTACTGCTTCGATCTTCAACCGGACCAAACACCCACCTTTAATTATACCTTCCTGCTACTCGATATATACCCATGCTTACTGTTTTCGCCTCTTGTTTCAACCAGAACACCATCATTGTCATCTTCCTATTCGACTACTATGGCCACCAAAAACATGTTTCCTTCAAGCCAAAGTCAAACTAATTCACTAGATATTGTCTCTGTTTTCTAATTAAATCAAAAATCACACGAATTGATGCTGCTATATTTTTTGTTTGGTCGAAGCTACCACACACCATATGGTTATTGATACCCGATTTACAATTTAAAAAGCCCACTTGTTTAAAGAGTTATATAGAGCGATGGATGGATATATAAAGGTATATGGATCCAATTTTTCTGCTTTCTGGTTCTGGTATCATAATCATAATCGTACTCATCATCATCATCTTCAATGAACACCAAACCACCATCATTTTTCTGTTTCTATTTAGTTATTACTGCTGTTCAATGACCATAAGCCACCACTATCAAACACCTTTAAAACTCGTTTAAAACACCATCACCTCACCGGAACCATCATGAACAACAAACCACCTGCATAATTGCTTTTCTTTTCTGTTTTCTGAATTCACTTCCGTTACCATCGAACAACACCACCATCGATCGAATATCTCTTGATTTACTGCTACTGTACGCTTAGTGATACGATGATGAGAATGATAATGAATAACGAGGAGGAAAATTGATAATAATTAAGATCGTATAAAATTCTGATTATGAAAAAGCAAAATCCTTCTTGATGAACTGTCAATCGAAACCAGCTGTATGTTTCTTACTTCTATCGGCCACAGCCTCTTTGAAAAGGTTGTATACCGAAAATATTTTTTTTATGTACCGTGTGCTATTGTCTTTCTACTTGGGCCATTCATGTTTACATGGGTTTCTAGATTGCTGTTGGGTTGGTTGATAAATTCGGAATGGGCCTGTTGGGCCGAAATCCAGATTACATTTTGTCGGGCCATAATCTATGTGACTGTTTACGGGTTGTGCTGAAACAAGGACAAAATAAATATTACGGGTGTTTGATTAATTCAGAAGGACTGAAACGGTTAAATGGTTAAAAGCGTTAACGGGTTAGCGAGAGGTCGCGGGTTCGAGTCCCGGCTTGGGCAGTTTGTTATTTTTTTTGAGACTTTAAAGGTAGTTCCATTATCAATTTATTATTATTAGTTTTATTATTATTATGATTGTAATTATAATTATTATTGTTAATGTTAATGTATGTATTATTATTTTTAACATGATTAGGATTATTATTAGTTATTATGATTATTATTATTATTAATCTAAGTATCATTATCATTAATATTAGTATATTAGGAGTACCCTTTTACATTAATTTTAGTATTATCAATTATGAACACTAAAAATTTCTATTTAAAACGATAATTATTATTAAACTTACCATTACTATTGAAAATGCTATTTTTGCTAAAACTATTATTTTTACTTTATCATTACTACTAGAATTACCATTTTTACTAAAATTACTATTATCAGTATTATTATTATCCTTAAACTAGTATTACTACAATTGATAAATTTTACAAAACAAACGAAATATATATATAAATACAGATATATTTATTAAATAAAGTATACTAATACTACATAAAATTTCGTTTTAACTAGTAATATTAATTAAATATCAAATAAGTATCATAATGTAAAGTAAGTATTAATAAAATTATATATATATAAGAACATTAATCTTAATACATAAAATAATAGATATACACTTGTTTAATTACGATTATTTGTTTTAATATAAATACAAATGATATAGGTTCGTGAATCCGAGGCCAACCCTGCATTGTTCAATGTCGTCATATGTATTTTACTACAAAATACAGTATTGTGAGTTCATTTGATTCCCTTTTACTCTTTACATTTTTGGGACTGAGAATACATGCGCTACTTTTATAACTGCTTTATTAACTGCTTTTGGAATACATTTTGATCTGCGAATACATGAAATGCTTTTATAAATGTTTGACGAGATAGACACAAGCAAAAATTTCCTCAAATGAATTATGTGGACGTGATAATTGCCACCATTGAATTATGTGGACGTGATAATTGCCACAATTGATATGAATATTTTTCCCCTGATTATTATTGTTTGGTAACCTAAGAATTAGGGAACATCACTAATTTTGAGAATTAGTGCACGCCTAATTGACGCGAATCCTAAAGGTAGCTACCGGGTTTAACACCCCCACCCAAAATGTTCACTAGACGGAAGGGCTAGTGGGTGTGGTGTTTAGTACTTTGAAGTTTACATGATTATTATACAGACGAGATGTTCTGTTTTGGGGATATTATTATGCACATTATATGTTAAGGTCAGTTACCAAGCCAAGCTATAAAAGCAATGAAAAGTGAATGTTATGTATCGAGAGAATGATTTTATACACAGGTTATGTGTATGTTATTTTTGTGCACGAGATATGTGTACGGTTACTAAGATTTATGAAAGATGATTTCGTACACGAGAAAGGTGTACTGTATTTAAAAGATATCGCATGTACATTACAGGTGGGTATAGGATTCGGGCCCATTTGTACCATGTAGCATTTAAATCTTGTGGTCTATCAAAATGATAAATTTTATTGTTTTATGATAAACCTATGAACTCACCAACCTTTTGGTTGACACTTGAAAGCATGTTTATTCTCAGGTATGAAAGAAATCTTCTGCTGCGCATTTGCTCATTGTAAAGATATTATTTGGAGTCGATCATCGCAATGGAACCAGATGTTGGTGACTTCGTCCAGACGGATTAGGACGGGGTATGGCATGTGGTATCAGAGCGGTGGTCTTAGCGAACCAGGTCTTGCATTAGTGTGTCTAACTGGTAGTTGTTTAGATGCATTAGTGGGTCTGGACTTCGACCGTGTCTGCATGTCAAAAGTTTTGCTTATCATTTCGTGTCGAAAATTATTTGCTTATCATCCTTAAAGTCTAGACACGTCTTACTGCCCATATTGCATAGACAGTGTATAGATAAATTCATATCTTAGCGTATCTGTTATTGTTACCTTTTCCTGACAGCTTTCGTAGATTCCTCCGTAACTTATGGAATTTTAGTATTATATATGCATATGTAAATTATGTATTGAAGGGTACTAATCTACATTCTATAATCTATTTCTTATCGAAAATCCTTCATCTGATCGTACGAGATGAATCTCTCAACCAGTTCGAATTCCTCGGATTCCGACAGCTATCCCGATATGGAGTTTCACCTAAGCTCCGAAAGTAGTGTCACCAGAATGAATCAACCAATTCATCTGATGGGTTCATAGCCTTCTCAATCATTGGATACAAGAAGAAGGTGATCCTTTCCATACACCACATTCCCTCTTGGCGAAGAACCTGAAGCACTTACCGGTGAACCTATCCGAAATACCATTTTCAGTCTCATTTCCAGGGTAGCTCGTCATGATTATATTCTACCCACAATTCTAAACCTTATTCATCCACTCGTTCCGACCGACGATCATCCCGAAATAATGAAAGAAGTCGACGAGCTTCGCACTCGAGTAATCAATTTGAAGAATATGGTGCAAAACTTACCAGCTTCAACAACATCACCGGCACCAACAGTACCATCAATAAACAGCACCAGTACCATCAACAATTCATGCCTCAACATCTCATCCTGTACCTCGAGAACAATCATCGTTCTACGTATCATTCTACATCAATTATCTTCGTTCTTCATGGCAATTATGTAATCTCTAATGTTTTATAGATTATGTATTCTAGTTCTAATGGTAAATCAAATGAGATTAATATTATATTTACTCATTAAATTCATGATTACATCTGAAGAAAATATATATGTATATATATTTTCAAAAAGATTGTAATTAAAAGTTCTTTCGTATAAATTGTTAATGGCAAAAATATTTTAACGGGTAGGTAATACCCGAGGAATATTTAGATTCCACATTAATAAGTTACAATGTACATTCTTCCAATCTGATTCAACAGTCATTTACTATCCTACTTACATTCACCGATATACAAATCCGTTCACCATAGAATAACCATTTTCATCCAATTTCATATTTGGATTTTGATTTTCAGAATCCAACAAGTGGCATAATGAAGAAAATATTGGACAAAATAAAATTTGTTCGAAACAAACAAATTAATTATGAGAAATTTTGTTAAGAATCCACGCTAACTGTTCCTAGCTAACTGTTAATTCCTTATTGTGCATTTAATTATCGCAATTTATTTTATCGCAATTTAATTCTCGCAATTTTATTTATTGTCATTTACATTCTGTTATTTATTTTACACACTTTATTTATCGTCATTTAAATACTGTTATTTACGCATTTTAAATATCAGGACACGTATACAAGGTTTTGACATATCATATCGACGCATTTATATATATTATTTGGAATAACCATAGACACTCTATATGCAGTAATGATAAAGTTAGCTATACAGGGTTGAGGTTGATTCTACAATAATATATATAATTTGAGTTGTGATCAATTCTGAGACATGTACACGGGTCACGATACGTATTAATTAATTCGAATATTATATATTAAACTATATATGAATTATTGGACTGTCAACTGTGGACTATCGACTGTGGACTAATAATATTGGACAATTAAAATGAATTAAAATATTGATTATAATATATGAAACTAAACAATTCTTCAAGTTTGCCACTTGATTTCATCTTAAACCTCATTTGTATCTTGACGATTCCAATCTGCATTCAAACCTTCCATGATTCTTGAAAACACCTCAATCGAGAGGATGAACCAACCTTACTTCATCTACGGAAGGAAAGATTTATGCATATAGTTATGCACCTGAAAAACTCTCGGAACCTGAGTAAACGTTTAACACGTATCTATGCTAACTCCTTTGGCGTTGGTATGACCAAAAATAACTTTGCAATTCCTTTTCAAGGTAGCAAATTTTGTCACAGCTCCAACAAGCCAACTTCGACTTTTCGTTCGAAACCAACTTATTATAATCTTGATATATATGCTTTCTCTTTTATTGTTATCGGGAAACCTTTCATATTCCACCATATTACCATCAGCGTTTAATCATCTAAAAACGAAATTCTCGTGAAACCATCTCGGATTGATAACCAATGATTCAGATATGGTAGCATTAAATGCAGAGGAAACAGCAAAGTTGTAGATGGTCTAAACGGCCAAAAGTTTGATAATAAAGAATGGAAGATTGGGAACGCTCAATAGAAAATTTAGTACTGAAAAACGAATTGAGCTAACTCTGAAGGAGACTCTGAACAAATCACAAGGGCTAAACTTGTACATAAAGAATCCTGATGATTCTGTTTCTAATAAAATCTTTAGCGAATACCTTACTCCTTACTCTAAACCCTCGCGAACAATATTCTTCATCATCCTCTGATCTTGGATATTCTAAGATATCATAGTATCTTTCACTATAAATATCCTCTATATTTCTGAAGATATTTCATAAGTATTCTTATCTGAAATCATTAATCTCTTCGCGCTATCAGTGTTACATCATATAAGAAACTGTTAGTTTCTATATTCTGTAAACTTTCAAGTTTAAACTATGAATGTTTTTGAAGTAGTGTTGGAAATTGATGCATGAGTTAGTATAATATAATGACACATGATCAACGTGATTATATTACAGTAAGTCATGCTGAGTTTCTAATGGAACGTGATGATTCACAGACCATAACATCATCATGTACCATGTTACATGACTCTTGCATTTTATCTAATCTCTAAACATATCAAGAACATATTATCTTGATAGTTCTATCTTTTCCCTTGAATTCATGAAATCAACCGTGACTACGTCACCGGTTAAGACGAACCAGCATTTAATCATTTCAGTCTTTTGTGATATCTTCATTCGTACGCTTCGTATAATCAAATTGTTTTATCCTTATTACTAAATGGTAATAAAACTCTATTTATCAACTCATATTCGTCATGAAAACATTCTTATTGTTAGCCATGACAACCTCGATCAAATTTCGGGACGAAATTTCTTTAACGGGTAGGTACTGTAGTGACCCGAAATTTTTTTGCTAATTTTAAACCAAACTCTTGATACGATTTAATATTGTTGACACGATAAGAAAAGTCTGTTAATGTTGAGTCTCAAAATTTTTTTGAACTGTTTCATATATTCAATTAACCTTCAACTGTTCCCGACGATTCACGAACCACTAGTTGTAAATAGATATGTATATATAAATATTTCTTGTAAATATATAAAATTATATTAAATCTAATTGTTTAAAAATATATAATATATTTATTTTAGTAGATACAACTTGCTATTTAAAACTGTTTGCATATAGAAAGAGAATATATTAAAAATAATTGATTTCGAGCCTAATTAGTAAACGTCAGTGACACTCGTTTGACGTTTCGTTAGTTTTAATATAGATATAATACACGTTCATGAATGATAAAGATAAAAGTTGGACTGTAAATTGATTACGAAGATTTTAGATTTGTTAAAAATATTTTTTACATTTTTAAGTTTAAATATTAGTACTCCGTACACATAAATTGGAACAGAAAATAAACAATTATCGAACCTTTTTGATCTGGTTTCAAATAGTTAATGAGTGAAATAATAAAATATAATTAAGCTAAAAATTCGGGATTTTTAGGAGCACTTTTATACGTTAACTGTTTAGCAATGGATACGATATAGCCATCCGTGATAAAGTGTCGGCAGAGTAATAGAAACTACTCCCGTGAATGAAAATTATTAAAGTAACTCTTCACTTTTCTATTTTACTTACGCATCAACTTATCTAAGTTCTATATACATATGCACACTACATAATTATCACAGACACAAACACATAGTGGAATAACTCACATCACTTGTGTAGTAACCCGAACTTTTCCATGTTTATATATATATATTAAATGAAATTATTATTTACATGATTAAGTGTTTCCAACATGTTAAGCAATCAAACTTGTTAAGACTTGATTAATTGAAATAGGTTTCATATAGACAATTGACCACCCAAGTTGACCGGTGATTCACGAACGTTAAAACTTGTAAAAACTATATGATGACATATATATGGATATATATATATAGTTAACATGATATTATGATAAGTAAACATATCATTAAGTATATTAACAATGAACTACATATGTAATAGCAAGACTACTAACTTAATGATTTTGAAACGAGACATATATGTAACGATTATCGTTGTAACGACATTTAATGTATATATATCATATTAAGAGATATTCATACATAATATTATCATGATAATATAATAATTTAAAATCTCATTTGATATTATAAACATTGGGTTAACAACATTTAACAAGATCGTTAACCTAAAGGTTTCAAAATAACACTTACATGTAACGACTAACGATGACTTAACGACTCAGTTAAAATGTATATACATGTAGTGTTTTAATATGTATTCATACACTTTTGAAAGACTTAAAGACACTTATCAAAATACTTCTACTTAACAAAAATGCTTACAATTACATCCTCGTTCAGTTTCCTCAACAATTCTACTCGTATGCACCCGTATTCATACTCGTACAATACACAGCTTTTAGATGTATGTACTATTGGTATATACACTCCAATGATCAGCTCTTAGAATCCCATGTGAGTCACCTAACACATGTGGGAACCATCATTTGGCAACTAGCATGAAATATCTCATAAAATTACAAAAATATGAGTAATCATTCATGACTTATTTACATGAAAACAAAATTACATATCCTTTATATCTAATCCATACACCAACGACCAAAAAACACCTACAAATACTTTAATTCTTCAATTTTCTTCATCTAATTGATGTCTCTCAAGTTCTATCTTCAAGTTCTAAGTGTTCTTCATAAATTCTACAAGTTCTAGTTTCATAAAATCAAGAATACTTCCAAGTTTGCTAGCTTACTTCCAATCTTGTAGAGTGATCATCCAACCTCAAGAAATCTTTCTTATTTACAGTAAGATATCTTTCTAATACAAGGTAATACTCATATTCAAACTTTGATTCAATTTCTATAACTATAACAATCTTATTTCGAGTGAAAATCTTACTTGAACTTGTTTTTCGTGTCATGATTCTGCTTCAAGAACTTTCAAGCCATCCAAGGATCCTTTGAAGCTAGATCCATTTTTATCATTTCCAGTAGCTTTATCCAGAAAACTTGAGGTAGTAATGATGTTCATAACATCATTCGATTCATACATATAAAGCTATCTTATTCGAAGGTTTAAACTTGTAATCACTAGAACATAGTTTAGTTAATTCAAAACTTGTTCGCAAACAAAAGTTAATCCTTGTAACTTGACTTTTAAAATCAACTAAACACATGTTCTATATCTATATGATATGCTAACTTAATGATTTAAAACCTGGAAACTCGAAGAACACTGTAAAACCGAACATACGCCGTCGTAGTAACACCGCGGGCTGTTTTGGGTTAGTTAATTAAAAACTATGATAAACTTTGATTTAAAAGTTGTTCTTCTGGGAAAATTATTTTTCTTATGAACATGAAACTATATCCAAAAATCATGGTTAAACTCAAAGTGGAAGTATGTTTTCTAAAATGGTCATCTAGACGTCGTTCTTTCGACTGAAATGACTACCTTTACAAAAATGACTTGTAACTTATATTTACGACTATAAACCTATACTTTTTCTATATAGATTCATAAAATAGAGTTCAATATGAAACTATAGCAATTTGATTCACTCAAAACGGATTTGAAATGAAGAAGTTATGGGTAAAACAAGATTGAATAATTTTTCTTGTTGTAGCAACGTGAAAATTGGTAACAAATCTATATTAATCATGTCCTAGCTAACTTATATTGTATTATACATGTATTCTAATATATTATGTAATCTTGGGATACCATACACACGTATGCAAATGCTTTGACATATCATATCGACCCATGTGTATATATTATTTGAAACAACCATAGACACTCTATATGCAGTAATGAGGGAGTTAGCTATACAGGGTTGAGGTTGATTCCAAAAATATATATACTTTGAGTTGTGATCTAGCCTGAGAAGTGTATACACTGGGTCGTGGATTGATTCAAGATAATATATATCAATTTTTTTCTGTACATCTAACGTTGGATAACTAGTTGTAGGTTATTAACGAGGACAGCTGACTTAATAAACTTAAAACATCAAAATGTATTAAAAGTGTTGTAAATATATTTTGAATATACTTTGATATATATGTACATATTTGTTATAGGTTCGTGAATCGATCAGTGGCCAAGTCTTACTTCCCGACGAAGTAAAAATCTGTGAAAGTGAGTTATAGTCCCACTTTTAAAATCTAATATTTTTGGGATGAGAATACATGCAGGTTTTATAAATGATTTACAAAATAGACACAAGTACGTGAAACTACATTCTATGGTTGAATTATCGAAATCGAATATGCCCCTTTTTATTAAGTCTGGTAATCTAAGAATTAGATAACAGACACCCTAATTGACGCGAATCCTAAAGATAGATCTATTGGGCCTAACAAACCCCATCCAAAGTACCGGATGCTTTAGTACTTCGAAATTTATATCATATCCGAAGGGTGTCCCGGAATGATGGGGATATTCTTATATATGCATCTTGTTAATGTCGGGTACCAGGTGTTCACCATATGAATGATTTTTATCTCTATGTATGGGATGCGTATTGAAATATGAAATCTTGTGGTCTATTGTTATGATTTGATATATATATAGGTTAAACCTATAACTCACCAACATTTTTGTTGACGTTTAAAGCATGTTTATTCTCAGGTGAATACTAAGAGCTTCCGCTGTTGCATACTAAAATAAGGACAAGATTTGGAGTCCATGTTTGTATGATATTGTGTAAAAACTGCATTCAAGAAACATAAGTCGATGTAATATATTTCTATTGTAAACCATTATGTAATGGTCGTGTGTAAACAGCATATTTTAGATTATCATTATTTGATAATCTACGTAATGCTTTTGAAACCTTTATTGATAAAATAAAGGTTATGGTTGTTTTAAAAATGAATGTAGTCTTTGAAAAACGTCTCATATAGAGGTCAAAACCTCGCAACGAAATCAATTAATATGGAACGTTTATAATCAATATGAACGGGACATTTCAGTTGGTATCCGAGCGTTGGTCTTAGAGAACCAGAATTTTGCATTAGTGTGTCTTATTGAGTTTGTTAGGATGCATTAGTGAGTCTGGACTTCGACCGTGTTCACCTGAAAAATGATTGCTTAACAAATTTTGTTGGAAACTATATATCTTTAACATGTGAATATTATGTGATATATTAATCTCTTAACGTGTTTGATATTATGTGATAGATGTCTACCTCTAGAACAAGTCCCATTAACTCACCTAATAATAATGAAGAGTCAAATGTAAATTGGAATGATTCGTGGACTGATTCACAAGTTCCCGAAGAGGAACTGGAAGAAGAGTCGGAACCGGAAGAAGAATCGGAACCGGAAGAAGAATCGGAACCGGAAGAAGAAATAGAACCAGTGGGGGGAAATAATAAAATGGTTAAGTAGAAGAAAATCCTCAACCAACCGACCAAAGTTAATTATGGTCAATGGTGTTTTCGCCAAGGAAGCAAAGTATTTGGAGGATTACCAATTCTCCGATGAATCGGATCCCGACAAGGATTCCGATGATGTTATAGAAATTACCCCAACACAATTTAATAAGGCAAAAGAGAACAATAAGAGAAAGGGCATAAAAATAGAGAAATTTGATTCCAAACCCGATGAACTTTATATGTATCGTCAACACCCGTATTTCTTAAGTTGTGACAATAACCCGGGAACCTCTAAACTACCAGGTTTTTCTAAACCAATGTGGAAAACGACGGCTCGTATTAGGGGAACATCATATATCCCTAGAAACTTGGCAAAACGAACCAAAACCGAAGAAGAAGAAACGAGCGAGTCGGAATAAGATAGTTGTATTCGTGTGGTGTAATATATGTAATATAGTGTGCTTATGTTTTATGATATATGTAAAAATTGCTTGTATTAATAAGTATTTTTTTTATGAATCTAACTCTTGTCTATTTTACAGTATAAAAACACAAAATGGATAGACAACCCAATATTTTAAGAGACCTACCCGGAGACATGATTGATGAAATCTTGTCTAGAGTCGGTCAGAATTCCTCGGCACTACTATTTAAGGCGAGATCAGTTTGTAAGACATTCGAAGAACGTTTCAAGAATGCCTTGGTTTATAAAAGGCTTCCGTTCGAAAGATGGGGGATATCACATTGGGAAATCCATAAGTTACGATGTGTTTACTTTGACGCATATATTGTGGGGAACCCAAATGCTATTTTACGCAACGGGTTAAGAAATTATTTTGACTCAATATATCCGAATATAGGACTTCGTGATTTAGAAAAAGCGGCTAACATGCAACATAAAGAAGCATGTTATGCTTACGGGTTAGTAATGTTCGCTTCTCACCAAAGTGAGAACAAGA
Organism: Rutidosis leptorrhynchoides; assembly: GCF_046630445.1. Taxonomy (NCBI): domain Eukaryota; kingdom Viridiplantae; phylum Streptophyta; class Magnoliopsida; order Asterales; family Asteraceae; genus Rutidosis; species Rutidosis leptorrhynchoides. The sequence continues at coordinate 637,852,713 of NC_092334.1, read as the reverse complement.
ACATCGGGCTACAACTATTAAACAAAACGTTCCCACAAGTGACGGACTCAGTAGTTGGGGTGAGAAACAAGGTTTTTAGATTGTTACGGGATTGTTGGACATTACGTAACCCTCGTCCCTTTGACGACGTTACAACACGCTGTCTTATCAACGGCCATAACGGTTATGTTCCACAAGACCAAGGATGGGAAGTAGTTCTAGTAAAACCAGAATGCATGACTTGTTTCTGGATGTATGAATTACGTGTCTTTATTGCCTTTGCTGAACGACTTGTGTACTAGCTAGAATTATCTTCACAACTATCTTGTATCAAATTTATTGTGTGCTATATTTCATGTTATATGTAAAATAAGCGGTATTGTAAGTTTGTAAAATATTGTGAAAACGTTTGAACGCGAAATATTATTATAATCTGTTTTTCATATAGAATTGTAGTAGTTGAATTGTATATTAGCTACTAAGTATGAACTTAACGGGTAGGTACTACCCGAATTTAAACTTATAAAACGGTAATATGAAGAAAAAGCTTTTATAAATGAGTTCATATTATGCTACGAGATACTATTGACTACTCTTAATATTCTGTATGATTAACTTGTTTCATTTGACTATTTGAAGGAAATGGCACCGACTACTCGACAAACCATGAATATGAGCGAAGAGGATTTCGTACCTTTCTTGCTGCAAACATAACCGCAGTACAGGCTGCGCTACATACCAACAATAACTCCGAATCTAGCAATGCAGCTAACGGCGCAAGAGATCATGTAGGATGCACCTACAAAGAATTAACTACCTGCAAACCTTTAGAATTTGATGGAACCGAAGGACCGATCGGATTGAAACGGTGGACCGAGAAGGTCGAATCGGTGTTTGCCATAAGTAAGTGTACTGAAGAGGACAAAGTGAAGTACGCTACGCATACCTTCACAGGTACTGCGTTAACATGGTGGAATACCTATCTAGAGCAAGTGGGACAAGATGATACTTACGCACTACTGAAATGTCCCGTTCTTATTGATTAAAAACATTCCATATTAATTGATTTCGTTGCGAGGTTTTGACCTTTATATGAGACGTTTTTCAAAGACTGCATTCATTTTTAAAACAAACCATAACCTTTATTTCATAAATAAAGGTTTAAAAAGCTTTACGTAGATTATCAAATAATGATAATCTAAAATATCCTGTTTACACACGACCATTATATAATGGTTTACAATACAAATATGTTACATCGAAATCAGTTCTTGAATGCAGTTTTTACACAATATCATACAAACATGGACTCCAAATCTTGTCCTTATTTTAGTATGCAACAGCGGAAGCTCTTAGTATTCACATGAGAATAAACATGCTTTAAACGTCAACAAAAATGTTGGTGAGTTATAGGTTTAACCTATATATATCAAATCATAACAATAGACCACAAGATTTCATATTTCAATACACATCCCATACATAGAGATAAAAATTATTCATATGGTGAACACCTGGTAACCGACATTAACAAGATGCATATTTAAGAATATCCCCATCATTCCGGGACACCCTTCGGATATGATATAAATTTTGAAGTACTAAAGCATCCGGTACTTTGGATGGGGTTTGTTAGGCCCAATAGATCTATCTTTAGGATTCGCGTCAATTAGGGTGTCTGTTCCCTAATTCTTAGATTACCAGACTTAATAAAAAGGGGCATATTCGATTTCGATAATTCAACCATAGAATGTAGTTTCACGTACTTGTGTCTATTTTGTAAATCATTTATAAAACCTGCATGTATTCTCATCCTAAAAATATTAGATTTTAAAAGTGGGACTATAACTCACTTTCACAGATTTTTACTTCGTCGGGAAGTAAGACTTGGCCACTGGTTGATTCACGAACCTATAACAATATATACATATATATCAAAGTATGTTCAAAATATATTTACAACACTTTTAATACATTTTGATGTTTTAAGTTTATTAAGTCAGCTGTCCTCGTTAGTAACCTACAACTAGTTGTCCACAGTTAGATGTACAGAAATAAATCGATAAATATCTTGAATCAATCCACGACCCAGTGTATACGTATCTCAGTATTGATCACAACTCAAACTATATATATTTTGGAATCAACCTCAACCCTGTATAGCTAACTCCAACATTCACATATAGAGTGTCTATGGTTGTTCCGAAATATATATAGATGTGTCGACATGATAGGTCGAAATATTGTATACGTGTCTATGGTATCTCAAGATTACATAATATACAATACAAGTTGATTAAGTTATGGTTGGAATAGATTTGTTACCAATTTTCACGTAGCTAAAATGAGAAAAATTATCCAATCTTGTTTTACCCATAACTTCTTCATTTTAAATCCGTTTTGAGTGAATCAAATTGCTATGGTTTCATATTGAACTCTATTTTATGAATCTAAACAGAAAAAGTATAGGTTTATAGTCGGAAAAATAAGTTACAAGTCATTTTTGTAAAGGTAGTCATTTCAGTCGAAAGAACGACGTCTAGATGACCATTTTAGAAAACATACTTCCACTTTGAGTTTAACCATGATTTTTGAATATAGTTTCATGTTCATAATAAAAATCATTTTCTAAGAATAACAACTTTTAAATCAAAGTTTATCATAGTTTTTAATTAACTAACCCAAAACAGCCCGCGGTGTTACTACGACGGCGTAAATCCGGTTTTACGGTGTTTGTTGTGTTTCCAGGTTTTGAATCATTAAGTTAGCATATCATATAGATATAGAACATGTGTTTAGTTGATTTTAAAAGTCAAGTTAAAAGGATTAACTTTTATTTGCGAACAAGTTTAGAATTAACTAAACTATGTTCTAGTGATTACAAGTTTAAACCTTCGAATAAGATAACTTTATATGTATGAATCGAATAATGTTATGAACATCATTACTACCTCAAGTTCCTTGGATAAACCTACTGGAAATGAGAAAAATGGATCTAGCTTCAAAGGATTCTTGGATGGCTTGAAAGTTCTTGAAGCAGAATCATGACACGAAAACAGTTTCAAGTAAGATTTCCACTCGAAATAAGATTGTTATAGTTATAGAAATTGAATTAAAGTTTGAATATGATTATTACCTTGTATTAGAAAGATAACCTACTGTAAGTAACAAAGGTTTCTTGATCTTGGATGATTACTTGGAATGGATTTAGAAAACTTAGAAGCAAACTTGCAATCTTGGAAGTATTCTTGATTTTATGAAACTAGAACTTTTGGAATTTATGAAGAACACTTAGAACTTGAAGATAGAACTTGAGAGAGATCAATTAGATGAAGAAAATTGAAGAATGAAAGTGTTTGTAGGTGTTTTTGGTCGTTGGTGTATGGATTAGATATAAAGGATATGTAATTTTGTTTTCATGTAAATAAGTCATGAATGATTACTCATTTTTTGTAATTTTATGAGATATTTCATGCTAGTTGCCAAATGATGGTTCCCACATGCATTAGGTGACTCACATGGGCTGCTAAGAGCTGATCATTGGAGTGTATATACCAATAGTACATACATCTAAAAGCTGTGTATTGTACGAGTACAAATACGGGTGCATACGAGTAGAATTGTTGATGAAACTGAACGAGGATGTAATTGTAAGCATTTTTGTTAAGTAGAAGTATTTTGATAAGTGTCTTGAAGTATTTCAAAAGTGTATGAATACATATTAAAACACTACATGTATATACATTTTAACTGAGTCGTTAAGTCATCGTTAGTCGTTACATGTAAGTGTTGTTTTGAAACCTTTAGGTTAACGATCTTGTTGAATGTTGTTAACCCATTATTTATTATAACAAATGAGATGTTAAATTGTTATATTATCATGATATTATGATATATAATATATCTTAGTATGATATATATACAGTTAAATGCTGTTACAACGATAATCGTTACATATATGTCTCGTTTCGAAATCATTAAGTTAGTTATTTTTACATATGTATTTCATTGTTAATACACTTAATAATATATTTACTTATCATTTAACATAATTAACCAAGTGTATCAATATCTTAATATGATTCATATGTACCTAGTAAGACGTTGTTATAACGATAATCGTTATATATATCGTTTCGAGTTTCTTAAATTAATAGTCTCATTTTTATGTATATAACTCATTGTTAAAATACCTAATGAGATACATACTTATAATAAAATCATGTTAACTATATATATAATCATATATATGTCATCGTATAGTTTTTACAAGTTTTAACGTTCGTGAATCACCGGTCAACTTGGGTGGTCAATTGTCTATATGAAACCTATTTCAATTAATCAAGTCTTAACAAGTTTGATTGCTTAACATGTTGGAAACACTTAATCATGTAAATAACAATTTCATTTAATATATATATATAAACATGGAAAAGTTCGGGTCACTACAGTACCTACCCGTTAAATAAATTTCGTCCCGAAATTTTAAGCAGTTGGAGGTGTTGACGTATCTTCTGGAAATAAATGTGGGTATTTCTTATTCATCTGATCTTCACGCTCCCAGGTGAACTCGGGTCCTCTACGAGAATTCCATCGAACCTTAACAATCGATATCTTGTTTTGTTTAAGTCTCTTAACCTCACGATCCATTATTTCGACGGGTTCTTCAATGAATTGAAGTTTTTCATTGATTTGGATTTCGTCCAACGGAATAGTGAGATCTTCTTTAGCAAAACATTTCTTCAAATTTGAGACGTGGAAAGTGTTATGTACAGTCGCGAGTTGTTGAGGTAGCTCCAGTTGGTAAGCTACTGGTCCGACACGATCTATAATCTTGAATGGTCCAATGTACCTTGGATTTAGTTTCCCCCGTTTACCAAATCGAACAACGCCTTTCCAAGGTGAAATCTTAAGCATGACCATTTCTCCAATTTCAAACTCTATATCTTTTCTTTTACTGTCCGCATAGCTCTTTTGTCGACTCTGGGCGGTTTTCAATCTTTGTTGAATTTGGATGATTTTCTCGGTAGTTTCTTGTATTATCTCCGGACCCGTAATCTGTCTATCCCCCACTTCACTCCAAAAAATCGGAGACCTGCACTTTCTACCATAAAGTGCTTCAAACGGCGCCATCTCAATGCTTGAATGGTAGCTGTTGTTGTAGGAAAATTCTGCTAACGGTAGATGTCGATCCCAACTATTTCCGAAATCAATAACACAAGCTCGTAGCATGTCTTCAAGCGTTTGTATCGTCCTTTCGCTCTGCCCATCAGTTTGTGGATGATAGGCAGTACTCATGTCTAGACGAGTTCCCAATGCTTGCTGTAATGTCTGCCAGAATCTTGAAATAAATCTGCCATCCCTATCAGAGATAATAGAGATTGGTATTCCATGTCTGGAGACGACTTCCTTCAAATACAGTCGTGCTAACTTCTCCATCTTGTCATCTTTTCTTATTGGCAGGAAGTGTGCTGATTTGGTGAGACGATCAACTATTACCCAAATAGTATCAAAACCACTTGCAGTCCTTGGCAATTTAGTGATGAAATCTATGGTAATATTTTCCCATTTCCATTCCGGAATTTCGGGTTATTGAAGTAGACCTGATGGTTTCTGATGCTCAGCTTTGACCTTAGAACACGTCAAACATTCTCCTACGTATTTAGCAACATCGGCTTTCATACCCGGCCACCAAAAATGTTTCTTGAGATCCTTGTACATCTTCCCCGTTCCAGGATGTATTGAGTATCTCGTTTTATGAGCTTCTCTAAGTACCATTTCTCTCATATCTCTAAATTTTGGTACCCAAATTCTTTTAGCCCTATACCGGGTTCCGTCTTCCCAAATATGAAGATGCTTCTCTGATCCTTTGGGTATTTCATCCTTTAAATTTCCCTCTTTTAAAACTCCTTGTTGCGCCTCCTTTATTTGAGTAGTAAGGTTAGTGTGAATCATTATATTCATAGATTTTACTCGAATGGGTTCTCTGTCCTTTATGCTCAAGGCGTCGGCTACCACATTTGCCTTCCCCGGGTGGTAACGAATCTCAAAGTCGTAATCATTCAACAATTCAATCCACCTACGCTGCCTCATATTCAGTTGTTTCTGATTAAATATGTGTTGAAGACTTTTGTGGTCGGTATATATAATACTTTTGACCCCATATAAGTAGTGCCTCCAAGTCTTTAATGTAAAAACAATCGCGCCTAATTCCAAATCATGCGTCGTATAATTTTGCTCGTGAATCTTCAATTGTCTAGACGCATAAGCAATCACCTTCGTCCGTTGCATTAATACATAACTGATACCTTGCTTTGATGCGTCACAATAAATCACAAAATTATCATTCCCTTCAGGCAATGACAATATAGGTGCCGTAGTTAGCTTTTTCTTCAATAATTGAAACACCTTTTCTTGTTCATCCTTCCATTCAAATTTCTTCCCTTTATGCGTTAATGCAGTCAAGGGTTTTGCTATTTTGGAGAAATCTTGGATGAATCTTCTGTAGTAACCAGCCAATCCTAAAAATTGACGTATATGCTTCGGAGTTTTTGGGGTTTCCCACTTTTCAACGGTTTCGATCTTTGCTGGGTCCATCTGGATACCTTCTTTGTTCACTATGTGACCGAGGAATTGAACTTCTTCCAACCAAAATGCACACTTTTAAAACTTAGCGTACAGTTTTTCTTTCCTCAATACTTCTAGCACTTTTCTCAAATGTTCTTCGTGCTCTTGATCATTCTTTGAGTAAATAAGTATGTCATCGATGAAAACAATGACAACCTTGTCAAGATATGGCCCACACACTCGGTTCATAAGGTCCATGAACACAGCTGGTGCGTTAGTCAATCCAAACGGCATAACCATAAACTCGTAATGACCATAACGCGTCCTAAAAGCAGTTTTTGGAATATCATCCTCCTTTACTCGCATTTGATGATATCCAGAACGTAAATCGATCTTCGAATAAACTGACGTGCCTTGTAGTTGATCAAATAAGTCGTCAATTCTCGGTAGTGGATAACGGTTTTTGATGGTAAGTTTGTTCAACTCTCTGTAGTCAATACACAACCTAAATGTACCATCCTTCTTCTTGATAAACAAAATAGGAGCTCCCCATGGTGATGTGCTTGGTCAAATGAAACCACGTTCTAATCGTTCTTGCAGTTGGCTTTGCAGTTCTTTCATCTCGCTGGGTGCGAGTCTATAAGGAGCACAAGCTATTGGTGCAGCTCCTGGTACAAGATCTATTTGAAATTCAACAGATCGATGTGGAGGTAGTCCCGGTAATTCTTTCGGAAATACATCGGGAAATTCTTTTGCGACGGGAACATCATTGATGCTCTTTTCTTCAGTTTGTACTTTCTCGACGTGTGCTAGAACAGCATAGCAACCTTTTCTTATTAGTTTTTGTGCCTTCAAATTACTAATAAGATGTAGCTTCATGTTGCCCTTTTCTTCGTACACCATTAAGGGTTCTCCTTCTTCTCGTACAATGCGAATTGCATTTTTATAACATACGATCTCTGCTTTCACCTTCTTCAGCCAGTCCATGCCAACTATTACATCAAAACTCCCTAACTCTATTGGTATCAAATCAATCTTAAATATTTCGCTACCCAGTTTAATTTCTCGATTCCGGCATATATTATCTGCTGAAATTAATTTACCGTTTGCTAATTCGAGTAAAAATTTACTATCCAACGGCGTCAATGGACAACTTAATTTAGCACCAAAATCTCTACTCATATAGCTTCTATCCGCACCCGAATCAAATAAAACGTAAGCAGATTTATTGTCAATAAGAAACGTACCCGTAACAAGCTCCGGGTCTTCCTGTGCCTCTGCCGCATTAATATTGAAAACTCTTCCGCGGCCTTTTCCACTCGTGTTCTCCTGGTTTGGGCAATTTCTAATAATGTGGCCCGGTTTTCCGCATTTATAATAAACTACATTGGCATAACTTGCTCCGTCGCTACTTGCTCCGCCATTACTCGTTCCGACACCATTTGTTCCTTTCGTTCTATTAACCCCTGGTCCGTAGACCTCACACTTCACTGCGCTATGACCATTTCTTTTACAGTTGTTGCAAAATTTGGTGCAGAACCCCGAGTGATACTTTTCACACCTTTGGCATATCTGCTTCTGATTGTTGTTGTTGTTGTTGTTGCGGTTGTTATTGTTTTTGGGATGATTGTTGTAGTTGCTGTTGTTGTTGTTGTTGTTGTTGTTGTTGGGCTGTTTGTTGTAGTTACGATTGATGTTGCGATTGTTGGGATAGTTGTTGCGATTATTGTTGTAATTGCTGTTGTTGTTGTATTGGTGATTCTTATCACCATTTTCCTCCCACTTTCTTTTGACTTGCTTCACATTGGCCTCTTCAGCAGTATGTTCTTTAATTCTTTCTTCAATCTAGTTCACTAGTTTGTGAGCCATTCTACATGCCTGTTGTATGGAGGCGGGCTCATGTGAACTTATATCTTCTTGGATTCTTTCCGGTAATCCTTTCACAAACGCGTCGATCTTCTCTTCCTCATCTTCGAACGCTCCCGGACACAATAGGCACAATTCTGTGAATCGTCTTTCGTACGTGGTAATATCAAATCCTTGGGTTCGTAACCCTCTAAGTTCTGTCTTGAGCTTATTGACCTCGGTTCTGGGACGATACTTCTCGTTCATCAAGTGCTTGAATGCGGACCACGGTAGTGCGTACGCATCATCTTGTCCCACTTGCTCTAGATAGGTATTCCACCATGTTAACACAGAACCTGTGAAGGTATGCGTAGCGTACTTCACTTTGTCCTCTTCAGTACACTTACTTATGGCAAACACCGATTCGACCTTCTCGGTCCACCGTTTCAATCCGATCGGTCCTTCGGTTCCATCAAATTCCAAAGGTTTGCAGGCAGTGAATTCTTTGTAGGTGCATCCTACACGATTTCCTGTACTGCTAGATCCAAGGTTATTGTTGGTATGCAGCGCAGCCTGTACTGCGGCTATGTTTGAAGCTAGAAAAGTACGGAATTCCTCTTCATTCATATTCACGGTGTGTCGAGTAGTCGGTGCCATTTCCTTCAAAATAGTCAAATGGAACAAGTTAATCATACAGAATATTAAGAGTAGTTAATAGTATTTCGTAGCATAATATGAACTCATTTATAAAAGCTTTTTCTTCATATTAGCATTTTATAAGTTTAAATTCGGGTAGTACCTACCCGTTAAGTTCATACTTAGTAGCTAATATACAATTCAACTACTACAATTCTATATGAAAAACTGATTATAATAATATTTCGCGTTCAAATTTTTATACAATATTTTACAAACTTACAATACCGCTTATTTTACATAAAGCATGAAATATAGCACACAATAACTTTGATACAAGATAGTTGTGAAGATAATTCTAGCTAGTACACAAGTCGTTCAGCAAAGGCAATAAAGACACGTAATTCATACGTCCAGAAACAAGTCATGCATTCTGGTTTTACTAGGACTGCTTCCCATCCTTGGTCTTGTGGAACATAACCGTTATGGCCGTTGATAAGACAGCGTGTTGTAACGTCGTCAAAAGGACGAGGGTTACGTAATGTCCAACAGTCCCGTAACAATCTAAAAACCTCATTTCTTACCCCAATTACCGACTCCGTTACTTGTGGGAACGTTTTGTTTAATAGTTGTAGCCCGATGTTCTTGTTCTCACTTTGGTGAGAAGCGAACATTACAAACCCGTAAGCATAGCATGCTTCTTTATGTTGCATGTTAGCCGCTTTTTCTAAATCATGAAGTCCTATATTCGGATAAATTGAGTCAAAATAATTTCTTAACCCGTTGCGTAAAATAGCATTTGGGTTCCCTGCAATATATGCGTCAAAGTAAACACATCGTAACTTATGGGTTTCCCAATGTGATATCCCTCATCTTTCAAACGAAAGTCTCTTATAAACCAAGACATTCTTGGAACGTTCTTCGAATGTCTTACAAACTGATTTCGCCTTAAATAGTAGTGCCGAGGAATTCTGACCGACTCTAGACAAGATTTCATCAATCATGTCTCCGGGTAGGTCTCTTAAAATATTGGGTTGTCTATCCATTTTGTATTTTTAAACTGTAAAATAGACAAGAGTTAGATTCATAAAAAAAATTGCTTATTAATACAAGCAATTTTTACATATATCATAAAGCATAAGCACACTATATTACATATATTACACCAGACGAATACAACTATCTTATTCCGACTCGCTCGTTTCTTCTTCTTCGGTTTTGGTTCATTTTGCCAAGTTTCTAGGGATATATGATGTTCCCCTAATACGAGCCGTCGTTTTCCACAATGGTTTAGAAAAACCTGGTGATTTAGAGGTTCCTGGGTCATTGTTACAACTTAAGGGCTTCGGGGGTTGACGATACATATAAAGTTCATCGGGGTTGGAATTTGATTTCTCTATTTTTATGCCCTTTCCCTTATTATTTTCTTTTGCCTTTTTAAATTCAGTTGGGGTAATTTCTATAACATCATCGGAATTCTCGTCGGAATCCGATTCATCGGAGAATTGGTAATCCTCCCAATATTTTGCTTCCTTGGCGGAAACACCATTGACCATAATTAACCTTGGTCGGTTGGTTGAGGATTTTCTTTTACTTAACCGTTTTATTATTTCCCCCACTGGTTCTATTTCCTCCTCCGGTTCCTCCTCTTCCGGTTCTGATTCTTCTTCCAGTTCCGACTCTTCTTCCGGTTCCTCTTCGGGAACTTGTGAATCAGTCCACGAATCATTCCAATTTACATTTGACTCTTCATTATTATTAGGTGAGTCAATGGGACTTGTTCTAGAGGTAGACATCTATACATAATATCAAACGCGGTAAGAGATTAATATATCACATAATATTCACATGTTAAAAATATATAGTTTCCAACAAAATTTGTTAAGCAATCATTTTTCAAGTAAACACGATCGAAGTCCAGACTCACTAATGCATCCTAACAAACTCGATAAGACACACTAATGCAAAATTCTGGTTCTCTAAGACCAACGCTCGGATACCAACTGAAATGTCCCGTTCTTATTGATTAAAAACATTCCATATTAATTGATTTTGTTGCGAGGTTTTGACCTTTATATGAGACGTTTTTCAAAGACTGCATTCATTTTTAAAACAAACCATAACCTTTATTTCATAAATAAAGGTTTAAAAAGCTTTACGTAGATTATCAAATAATGATAATCTAAAATATCCTGTTTACACACGACCATTACATAATGGTTTACAATACACATATGTTACATCGAAATCAGTTCTTGAATGCAGTTTTTACACAATATCATACAAACATGGACTCTAAATCTTGTCCTTATTTTAGTATGCAACAGCGGAAGCTCTTAGTATTCACCTGAGAATAAACATGCTTTAAACGTTAACAAAAATGTTGGTGAGTTATAGGTTTAACCTATATATATCAAATCGTAACAATAGACCACAAGATTTCATATTTCAATACACATCCCATACATAGAGATAAAAATTATTCATATGGTGAACACCTGGTAACCGACATTAACAAGATGCATATTTAAGAATATCCCCATCATTCCGGGACACCCTTCGGATATGATATAAATTTCGAAGTACTAAAGCATCCGGTACTTTGGATGGGGTTTGTTAGGCCCAATAGATCTATCTTTAGGATTCGCGTCAATTAGGGTGTTTGTTCCCTAATTCTTAGATTACCAGACTTAATAAAAAGGGGCATATTCGATTTCGATAATTCAACCATAGAATGTAGTTTCACGTACTTGTGTCTATTTTGTAAATCATTTATAAAACCTGCATGTATTCTCATCCCAAAAATATTAGATTTTAAAAGTGGGACTATAACTCACTTTCACAGATTTTTACTTCGTCGGGAAGTAAGACTTGGCCACTGGTTGATTCACGAACCTATAACAATATACACATATATATCAAAGTATGTTCAAAATATATTTACAACACTTTTAATACATTTTGATGTTTTAAGTTTATTAAGTCAGCTGTCCTCGTTAGTAACCTACAACTAGTTGTCCACAGTTAGATGTACAGAAATAAATCGATAAATATCTTGAATCAATCCACGACCCAGTGTATACGTATCTCAGTATTGATCACAACTCAAACTATATATATTTTGGAATCAACCTCAACCCTGTATAGCTAACTCCAACATTCACATATAGAGTGTCTATGGTTATTCCGAAATATATATAGATGTGTCGACATGATAGGTCGAAACATTGTATACGTGTCTATGGTATCTCAAGATTACATAATATACAATACAAGTTGATTAAGTTATGGTTGGAATAGATTTGTTACCAATTTTCACGTAGCTAAAATGAGAAAAATTATCCAATCTTGTTTTACCCATAACTTCTTCATTTTAAATCCGTTTTGAGTGAATCAAATTGCTATGGTTTCATATTGAACTCTATTTTATGAATCTAAACAGAAAAAGTATAGGTTTATAGTCGGAAAAATAAGTTACAAGTCGTTTTTGTAAAGGTAGTCATTTCAGTTAAAAGAACGACGTCTAGATGACCATTTTAGAAAACATACTTCCACTTTGAGTTTAACCATGATTTTTGAATATAGTTTCATGTTCATAATAAAAATCATTTTCTAAGAATAACAACTTTTAAATCAAAGTTTATCATAGTTTTTAATTAACTAACCCAAAACAGCCCGCGGTGTTACTACGACGGCGTAAATCCGGTTTTACGGTGTTTTTCGTGTTTCCAGGTTTTAAATCATTAAGTTAGCATATCATATAGATATAGAACATGTGTTTAGTTGATTTTAAAAGTCAAGTTAGAAGGATTAACTTTTATTTGCGAACAAGTTTAGAATTAACTAAACTATGTTCTAGTGATTACAAGTTTAAACCTTCGAATAAGATAACTTTATATGTATGAATCGAATAATGTTATGAACATCATTACTACCTCAAGTTCCTTGGATAAACCTACTGGAAATGAGAAAAATGGATCTAGCTTCAAAGGATCCTTGGATGGCTTGAAAGTTCTTGAAGCAGAATCATGACACGAAAACAGTTTCAAGTAAGATTTCCACTCGAAATAAGATTGTTATAGTTATAGAAATTGAATTAAAGTTTGAATATGATTATTACCTTGTATTAGAAAGATAACCTACTGTAAGTAACAAAGGTTTCTTGATCTTGGATGATTACTTGGAATGGATTTAGAAAACTTGGAAGCAAACTTGCAATCTTGGAAGTATTCTTGATTTTATGAAACTAGAACTTTTGGAATTTATGAAGAACACTTAGAACTTGAAGATAGAACTTGAGAGAGATCAATTAGAAGAAGAAAATTGAAGAATGAAAGTGTTTGTAGGTGTTTTTGGTCGTTGGTGTATGGATTAGATATAAAGGATATGTAATTTTGTTTTCATGTAAATAAGTCATGAATGATTACTCATTTTTTGTAATTTTATGAGATATTTCATGCTAGTTGCCAAATGATGGTTCCCACATGCGTTAGGTGACTCACATGGGCTGCTAAGAGCTGATCATTGGAGTGTATATACCAATAGTACATACATCTAAAAGCTGTGTATTGTACGAGTACAAATACGGGTGCATACGAGTAGAATTGTTGATGAAACTGAACGAGGATGTAATTGTAAGCATTTTTTTTAAGTAGAAGTATTTTGATAAGTGTCTTGAAGTCTTTCAAAAGTGTATGAATACATATTAAAACACTACATGTATATACATTTTAACTGAGTCGTTAAGTCATCGTTAGTCGTTACATGTAAGTGTTGTTTTGAAACCTTTAGGTTAACGATCTTGTTGAATGTTGTTAACCCATTATTTATTATAACAAATGAGATGTTAAATTGTTATATTATCATGATATTATGATATATAATATATCTTAGTATGATATATATACAGTTAAATGCCGTTACAACGATAATCGTTACATATATGTCTCGTTTCGAAATCATTAAGTTAGTTATTTTTACATATGTATTTCATTGTTAATACACTTAATAATATATTTACTTATCATTTAACATAATTAACTAAGTGTATCAATATCTTAATATGATTCATATGTACCTAGTAAGACGTTGTTATAACGATAATCGTTATATATATCGTTTTCGAGTTTCTTAAATTAATAGTCTCATTTTTATGTATATAACTCATTGTTAAAATACCTAATGAGATACACACTTATAATAAAATCATGTTAACTATATATATAATCATATATATGTCATCGTATAGTTTTTACAAGTTTTAACGTTCGTGAATCACCGGTCAACTTGGGTGGTCAATTGTCTATATGAAACCTATTTCAATTAATCAAGTCTTAACAAGTTTGATTGCTTAACATGTTAGAAACACTTAATCATGTAAATAACAATTTCATTTAATATATATATAAACATGGAAAAGTTCGGGTCACTACAACTACCGTGGTCAGCATTCAAGCACTTGATGAACGAGAAGTACCGTCCCAGAATCGAGGTCAATAAGCTCAAGACAGAACTTAGAGGGTTACGAACCCAAGGATTTGATATTACCACGTACGAAAGAGGATTCACAGAATTGTGCCTATTGTGTTCGAGAGCGTTCGAAGATGAGGAAGAGAAGATCGACGCGTTTGTGAAAGGATTACCAGAAAGAATCCAAGAAGATATAAGTTCACACGAGCCCGCCTCCATACACCAGGCATGTAGAATGGCTCACAAACAAGTGAACCAGATTGAGGAAAGAACTAAAGAACAGGCAGCTGAAGAGGCCAATGTGAAGCAAGTCAAAAGAAAGTGGGAGGAAAAAGGTGATAAGAATCACCAATACCACAACAACAGCAATTACAACAATAATCGCAACAACTATCCCAACAATCGCAACATCAATTGCAACTACAACAAACGGCCCAACAACAACAATAACAACAACAACAACAACAACAACAACTACAACAATCATCCCAATAACAATAACAACCGTAACAACAACAACAATCAGAAGCAACTATGCCAAAGGTGTAAAAAGTATCACTCGGGGTTCTGCACCAAATTTTGCAACAAGTGTAAAAGAAATGGTCATAGCACGGCAAAGTGTGAGGTCTACGGACCAGGGGTTAACAGAACGAAAGGAACAAATGGTGTCGGAACGAGTAATGGCGGAGTAAGTAGTGTCGGAGCAAGTTATGCCAATGTAGTTTGTTATAAATGTGGAAAACAGGGCCACATTATTAGAAATTGCCCGAACCAGGAGAACACGAATGGACAAGGCCGCGTAAGAGTTTTCAATATTAATGCGGCAGAGGCACAGGAAGACCCGGAGCTTGTTACGGGTACGTTTCTTATTGTCAATAAATCTGCTTACGTTTTATTTGATTCGGGTGCGGATAGAAGCTATATGAGTAGAGATTTTTGTGCTAAATTTAGTTGTCCATTGATACCGTTGGATAGTAAATTTTTACTCGAATTAGCAAATGGTAAATTAATTTCAGCAGATTATATATGCCGGAATCGAGAAATTAAACTGGGTAGCGAAATATTTAAGATTGATTTGATACCAGTAGAGTTAGGGAGTTTTGATGTAATAGTTGGCATGGACTGGCTGAAGAAGGTGAAAGCAGAGATCGTATGTTATAAAAATGCAATTCGCATTGTACGAGAAGAAGGAGAACCCTTAATGGTGTACGGAGAAAAGGGCAACACGAAGCTACATCTTATTAGTAATTTGAAGGCACAAAAACTAATAAGAAAAGGTTGCTATGCTGTTCTAGCACACGTCGAGAAAGTACAAACTGAAGAAAAGAGCATCAATGATGTTCCCGTCGCAAAAGAATTTCCGGATGTATTTCCGAAAGAATTACCGGGATTACCTCCACATCGATCTGTTGAATTTCAAATAGATCTTGTACCAGGAGCTGCACCAATAGCTCGTGCTCCTTATAGACTCGCACCCAGCGAGATGAAAGAACTGCAAAGCCAACTGCAAGAACTATTAGAATGTGGTTTCATTCAATCAAGCACATCACCATGGGGATCTCCTGTTTTGTTTGTCAAGAAGAAGGATGGTACATTTAGGTTGTGTATTGACTACAGAGAGTTGAACAAACTTACCATCAAAAACAGTTATCCACTACCGAGAATTGACGACTTATTTGATCAACTACATGGCTCGTCGGTTTATTCGAAGATCGATTTACGTTCTGGATATAATCAAATGCGAGTAAAGGAGGATGATATTCCAAAAACTGCTTTTAGGACGCATTATGGTCATTACGAGTTTATGGTTATGCCGTTTGGATTGACTAACGCACCAGCTGTGTTCATGGACCTTATGAACCGAGTGTGTGGGCCATATCTTGACAAATTTGATATTGTTTTCATCGATGACATACTTATTTACTCAAAGTATAATCAAGAGCACGAAGAACATTTGAGAAAAGTGCTAGAAGTATTGAGGAAAGAAAAATTGTATGCTAAATTTTCAAAGTGTGCATTTTGGTTGGAAGAAGTTCAATTCCTAGGTCACATAGTGAACAAAGAAGGTATCCAGGTGGACCCGGCAAAGATTGAAACTGTTGAAAAGTGAGAAACCCCAAAAACTCCGAAGCATATACGTCAATTTTTAGGATTGGCTGGTTACTACAGAAGATTCATCCAAGATTTCTCCAAAATAGCAAAACCCTTGACTGCATTAATGCATAAAGGGAAGAAATTTGAATGGAAGGATGAACCAGAGAAGTCGTTTCAATTATTGAAGAAAAAGCTAACTACGGCACCTATATTGTCATTGCCTGAAGGGAATGATGATTTTGTGATTTATTGTGACGCATCAAAGCAAGGTCTCGGTTGTGTATTAATGCAACAAACGAAGGTGATTGCTTATGTGTATAGACAATTGAAGATTCACGAGCAAAATTATATGACGCATGATTTGGAATTAGGCGCGGTTGTTTTTGCATTAAAGACTTGGAGGCACTACTTATATGGGGTCAAAAGTATTATATATACCGACCACAAAAGTCTTCAACATATATTTAATCAGAAACAACTGAATATGAGGCAGCGTAGGTGGATTGAATTGTTGAATGATTACGACTTTGAGATTCGTTACCACCCGGGGAAGGCAAATGTGGTAGCCGACGCCTTGAGCAGAAAGGACAGAGAACCTATTCGAGTAAAATCTATGAATATAATGATTCACACTAACCTTACTACTCAAATAAAGGAGGCACAACAAGGAGTTTTAAAAGAGGGAAATTTAAAGGATGAAATACCCAAAG
Organism: Rutidosis leptorrhynchoides; assembly: GCF_046630445.1. Lineage (NCBI taxonomy): Eukaryota > Viridiplantae > Streptophyta > Magnoliopsida > Asterales > Asteraceae > Rutidosis > Rutidosis leptorrhynchoides. The sequence continues at coordinate 637,835,413 of NC_092334.1, read as the reverse complement.
GATCGGAGAAGCATCTTAATATTCGGGAAGACGAAACCCGGTATAGGGCTGAAAGAATTTGGGTACCAAAATTTGGAGATATGTCAGAAATGGTACTTAGAGAAGCTCATAAAACCAGATACTCAATACATCCTGGAACGGGGAAGATGTACAAGGATCTTAAGAAACATTTTTGGTGGCCAGGTATGAAAGTCGATATTGCTAAATATGTAGGAGAATGTTTGACGTGTTCTAAGGTCAAAGCTGAACATCAGAAACCATCAGGTCTACTACAACAACCTGAAATCCCGAAATGGAAATGGGAAAACATTACCATGGATTTCATTACTAAATTGCCAAGGACTGCAAGTGATGATACTATTTGGGTAATAGTTGATCATCTCACCAAGTCAGCACACTTCCTGCCAATAAGAGAAGATGACAAGATGGAGAAGTTAGCACGACTGTATTTGAAGGAAGTCGTCTCCAGACATGGAATACCAATCTCTATTATCTCTGATAGGGATGGCAGATTTATTTCAAGATTCTGACAGACATTACAGCAAGTATTAGGAACTCGTCTAGACATGAGTACTGCCTATCATCCACAAACTGATGGGCAGAGCGAAAGGATGATACAAACGCTTAAAGACATGCTACGAGCATGTGTTATTGATTTCGGAAACAGTTGGGATCGACATTTACCGTTAGCAGAATTTTCCTACAACAACAACTATCATTCAAGCATTGAGATGGCGCCGTTTGAAGCACTTTATAGTAGAAAGTGCAGGTCTCCAATTTGTTGGAGTGAAGTGGGGGATAGACAGATTACGGGTCCAGAGATAATACAAGAAACTACCGAGAAGATCATCCAAATCCAACAACGGTTGAAAACCGCCCAAAGGCAACAAAAGAGCTATGCCGATATTAAAAGAAAAGACATAGAATTTGAAATTGGAGAGATGGTCATGCTTAAGGTTGCACCTTGGAAAGGTGTTGTTCGATTTGGTAAACGAGGGAAATTAAATCCAAGGTATATTGGACCATTCAAGATTATTGATCGTGTCGGACCAGTAGCTTACTGACTTGAGTTACCTCAACAACTTGCGAATGTACATAACACTTTCCACGTCTCAAATTTGAAGAAATGTTTTGCTAAAGAAGATCTCATTATTCCGTTGGACGGAATCCAAATCAATGAAAAACTTCAATTCATTGAAGAACCCGTCGAAATGATGGATCGTGAGGTTAAGAGACTTAAACAAAATAAGATACCGATTGTTAAGGTTCAATGGAATGCTCGTAGAGGACCCGAGTTTACCTGGGAGCGTGAAGATCATATGGAGAAGAAATACCCGCATTTATTTCCAGAAGATACGTCAACACCTCCAACTGCTTAAAATTTCGGGACGAAATTTATTTAACGGGTAGGTACTGTAGTGACCCGAACTTTTCCATGTTTATATATATATATTAAATGAAATTGTTATTTACATGATTAAGTGTTTCCAACATGTTAAGAAATCAAACTTGTTAAGACTTGATTAATTGAAATAGGTTTCATATAGACAATTGACCACCCAAGTTGACCGGTGATTCACGAACGTTAAAACTTGTAAAAACTATATGATGACATATATATGGATATATATATAGTTAACATGATATTATGATAAGTAAACATATCATTAAGTATATTAACAATGAACTACATATGTAAAAGCAAGACTACTAACTTAATGATTTTGAAACGAGACATATATGTAACGATTATCGTTGTAACGACATTTAATCTATATATATCATATTAAGAGATATTCGTACATCATAATATCATGATAATATAATAATTTAAAATCTCATTTGATATTATAAACATTGGGTTAACAACATTTAACAAGATCGTTAACCTAAAGGTTTCAAAACAACACTTACATGTAACGACTAACGATGACTTAACTACTCAGTTAAAATGTATATACATGTAGTGTTTTAATATGTATTAATACACTTTTTAAAGACTTCAAGACACTTATCAAAATACTTCTACTTAACAAAAATGCTTACAATTACATTCTCGTTCAGTTTCATCAACAATTCTACTCGTATGCACCCGTATTCGTACTCGTACAATACACAACTTTTAGATGTATGTACTATTGGTATATTGTAACGACCCGTCAAAATCGCTATTGACGCGGCACGTTAATCATTGATTCCACAGTGAGGTTTTGACCTCTATATGATACGTTTTGATAAAATATTGCATTCATTAAAATAAGTGACTTTCTAAACATAGAAAGTTATAAACATGTGAGTGAGTGCTTAGGTATAAGCAAAACCCCGAAATACATAAGTCTTTAATTTACAGGTTGACTTCACAGTCTAGTTATTTATTACACAACGCAGTTTTATTTTGAATGCAATAAACTTTGTACAAAGCATGAGAGACTCCATGCAGGCAACAAGCACATCACAGCGGAAGCATTCTAAGGACTTGAGAATAAAACATGCTAAAAAGTCAACACGAATGTTGGTGAGTTATAGGTTTAATTGCTCGAGTCATAAACATGTATAAAGATAGACCACAAGATTTCATCAAAAGTTTATCAATAGATTCTACGTAACAGAGCACCCTGGTAACTAAACTTAACGCTATAGTGATAATTACCCCATTAGTTTTAATACACGCAAACCAACGCGTCTTAAACTCAAATAACATACGTCCGTTAAAAGGCTAGCACTCTAGCTCGGACGGGGATGTCAAGCCCTATGGATCCATATACAATTATTCGCGCCCACCAGTCCATATCCTATGTACTGGCAGCTACTAGTTACCAAAGCTAAGGGATTTTCGGTTTAACTCAGTGTAGAATTTTGTATGTACTTGTGTCTTATTGCGTTTAAAATAAATTGCATGTATTCTCAGCCCAAAAATATTTAAAGCATTTAAAAAGGGAGACTATAACTCACAGTTCAATATTGAGACTCAATATTGTAGGCAAATTGCGTAGACGTAATGACGGTAGACGACTGTATGGTTGGCCTTGGATTCAAGAACAATACCCCAAACAATACCCAATATTTCCTTAGCTTAAAGCGGTTTGAAACCCGAATTAAAACACCCTCGAATATACTTTATTATTATTAACTTAAATTAAAATTATAATTATAATTATAAATTAAAATTCAATTTACATAAGAAAATATGTTGTAAGTATATCGTCGAACAAACTGGCCTTTTTATAGTATTTTTCGATTTACTGTAGCTCATGCGATCGCATGAGTTTTCAGTGTTTTTGCCATGCGATCGCATGGCCGCCTTTCCCGTTTTGTTTGCTAGTTCGTCGACATCAAATAGTATTCACTGTAGCAAATAGTGTTTACTGTAGCAAATAGTGTTTTACTGTAGCAAATAGTGTTTACTGCAGCAAATAGTGTTTACTGTAGCAAATCACTGTAGCAAATAGTGTTTTACTGTAGCAAATAGTGTTACTGTAGCACTGTAGCAAAATACATTTTCACTGTAGCAAATAGTGTTTTACTGTAGCAAATAGTGTTTTACTGTAGGAAAGTCGTTTTTACTTGTACATATATATATACATACATATAATTGTTCATGAATCGTCGAGAGTAGTCAAAGGTAATTGTATATATGAAACAGTTCTAAAATTTTTGAGACTCAATCTAACAGACTTTGTTTAACGTGTCAAAATAATAAATCGTATAGAGAATTGGTTTAAATAAGTCGAAATTTTCCGGGTCATCACATATATACACTCCAATGATCAGTTCTTAGCAGCTCATGTAAGTCACCTAACACATGTGGGAACCATCATTTGGCAACTAGCATGAAATATCTCATAAAATTACAAAAATATGAGTAATCATTCATGACTTATTTACATGAAAACAAAATTACATATCCTTTATATCTAATCCATACACCAAAGACCAAAAACACCTACAAACACTTTCATTCTTCAATTTTCTTCATCTAATTGATCTCTCTCAAGTTCTATCTTCAAGTTCTAAGTGTTCTTCATAAATTCTACAAGTTCTAGTTTCATAAAATCAAGAATACTTCCAAGTTTGCTAGCTTACTTCCAATCTTGTAGAGTGATCATCCAACCTCAAGAAATCTTTCTTATTTATAGTAAGATATCTTTATAATACAAGGTAATACTCATATTCAAACTTTGATTCAATTTCTATAACTATAACAATCTTATTTCGAGTGGAAATCTTACTTGAACTTGTTTTTCGTGTCATGATTCTGCTTCAAGAACTTTCAAGCCATCCAAGGAACCTTTGAAGCTAGATCCATTTTTCTCATTTCCAGTAGCTTTATCCAGAAAACTTGAGGTAGTAATGATGTTCATAACATCATTCGATTCATACATATAAAGCTATCTTATTCGAAGGTTTAAACTTGTAATCACTAGAACATAGTTTAGTTAATTCTAAACTTGTTCGCAAACAAAAGTTAATCCTTCTAACTTGACTTTTAAAATCAACTAAAAACATTTTATATATCTATATGATATGCTAACTTAATAATTTAAAACCTGGAAACACGAAGAACACTGTAAAACCGGACATACGCCGTCTTAGTAACACCGCGGGCTGTTTTGGGTTAGTTAATTAAAAACTATGATAAACTTTAATTTAAAAGTTGTTCTTCTGAGAAAATGATTTTTCTTATGAACATGAAACTATATCCAAAAATCATGGTTAAACTCAAAGTGGAAGTATGTTTTCTAAAATGGTCATCTAGACGTCGTTCTTTCGACTGAAATGACTACCTTTACAAAAATGACTTGTAACTTATATTTCTAACTATAAATATATACTTTTTCTGTTTAGATTCATAAAATAGAGTTCAATATGAAACCATAGCAATTTGATTCACTCAAAATGGATTTAAAATGAAGAAGTTATGGGTAAAACAAGATTGAATAATTTTTCTTGTTGTAGCAACGTGAAAATTGGTAACAAATCTATATTAATCATATCCTAGCTAACTTATATTGTATTATACATGTATTCTAATATATTATGTAATCTTGGGATACCATAGACACGTATGCAAATGCTTTGACATATCATATCGACCCATGTGTATATATTATTTGGAACAACCATAGACACTCTACATGCAGTAATGAGGGAGTTAGCTATACAGGGTTGAGGTTGATTCCAAAAATATATATACTTTGAGTTGTGATCTAGCCTGAGACATGTATACACTGGGTCGTGGATTGATTCAAGATAATATATATCAATTTTTTTCTGTACATCTAACGTTGGACAACTAGTTGTAGGTTACTAACGAGGACAGCTGACTTAATAAACTTAAAACATCAAAATGTATTAAAAGTGTTGTAAATATATTTTGAATATACTTTGATATATATGTACATATTTGTTATAGGTTCGTGAATCGACCAGTGGCCAAGTCTTACTTCCCGACGAAGTAAAAATCTGTGAAAGTGAGTTATAGTCCCACTTTTAAAATCTAATATTTTTGGGATGAGAATACATGCAGGTTTTTTAAATGATTTACAAAATAGACACAAGTACGTGAAACTACATTCTATGGTTGAATTATCGAAATCGAATATGCCCCTTTTTATTAAGTCTGGTAATCTAAGAATTAGGGAACAGACACCCTAATTGACGCGAATCCTAAAGATAGATCTATTGGGCCTAACAAACCCCATCCAATGTACCGGATGCTTTAGTACTTCGAAATTTATATCATATCCGAAGGGTGTCCCGGAATGATAGGGATATTCTTATATATGCATCCTATTAATGTCGGTTATCAGGTGTTCACCATATGAATGATTTTTATCTCTATGTATGGGATGCATATTGAAATATGAAATCTTGTGGTCTATTGTTACGATTTGATATATATATATATATATATATATATATATATATATATATATATATATATATATATATAGGTTAAACCTATAACTCACCAACATTTTTGTTGACGTTTAAAGCATGTTTATTCTCAGGTGAATACTAAGAGCTTCCGCTGTTGTATACTAAAATAAGGACAAGATTTGGAGTCCATATTTGTATGATATTGTGTAAAAACTGCATTCAAGAAACATAAGTCGATGTAATATATTTCTATTATAAACCATTATGTAATGGTCTTGTGTAAACAGCATATTTTAGATTATCATTATTTGATAATCTACGTAATGCTTTTGAAACCTTTATTGATAAAATAAAGATTATGGTTGTTTTAAAAATGAATGCAGTCTTTGAAAAACGTCTCATATAGAGGTCAAAACCTCGCAACAAAATCAATTAATATGGAACGTTTATAATCAATATGAACGTCACATTTCAACTTGTACCATCTTCACTCATTCCCTCTCTTTGACAAGCATCACCACCGACACCCTCATCACCACCGTAGAACACCATAATCCGCCATCGTTCTTCTCTCTCTAACTTAGCATTTTCTGTGACAATCACCATCACCTTTGTCATCGATCAACCAACACTAACCACTATTTTCTTGTTTAACTACCATCTTACGGATCATCACCATCACCATTTCTTCTCTCTCCCTTTCCTCTTGTCAAATGATAAAACCCAGCGAAGGCTGCTTTTGCTACTCGACTGTGTTTCTGTTTTGGGCCAACGATTTGAAACAAAGACAACCGTAAACCGTAATAGCAACCACTAAACCACCGCACTGTCCTCTTCGTGAACCCACCCAAGAAAATCTTTTATTTCCTACTTACTCGAACATCCATCATCGTTTTACTGTTTTGATCGAGAACACAACCATTAATTGACTGAAGACTTCTGTTCCTATTCGAAACCTTTTTAACCACCATAACTTGCAACATCAATCGAACACTCTATAGCTGCTGATTATCTTCGATACTGTAGTATCTATTACTGCTTCGATCTTCAATCGGACCAAACACCCACCTTTAATTATCCCTTCCTGCTACTCGATATATATCCATGCTTACTGTTTTCGCCTCTTGTTTCAACCAGAACACCATCACTGTCATCTTCCTGTTCAACTACTATGGCCACCAAAAACATGTTTCCTTCAAGCCAAAGTCAAACTAATAGATATTGTCTCTGTTTTCTGATTAAATCAAAAACCACACGAATTGATGCTGCTATATTTTTTGTTTGGTCGAAGCTACTACACACCATATGGTTATTGATACTAAGTTTACAATTCAAAAAGCCCACTTGTTTAAAGAGTTAGATAGAGCGATGGATGGATATATAAAGGTATATGGATCCAATTTTTCTGCTTTCTGGTTCTGGATTCATAATCATAATTGTACTCATCATCATCATCTTCAATGAACACCAAACCACCATTGTTTTTCTGTTTCTATTTAGTTATTACTGCTGTTCGATGACCATAAGCCACCACCATCAAACACCTTTAAAACTCGTTTAAAACACCATCCCCTCACCGGAACCATCATGAACAACAAACCACCTACATAATTGCTTTTCTTTTCTGTTTTCTGAATTCACTTCCGTTACCATCGAACAACACCACCATCGATCGAATATCTCTTGATTTACTGCTACTGTACGCTTAGTGATACGATGATGAGAATGATAATGAATAACGAGGAGGAAAATTGATAATAATTAAGATCGTATAAAATTATGATTATGAAAAAGCAAAACCCTTCTTGATGAACTGTTAATCGAAACCAGCTGTATGTTTCTTACTTCTGTCGGCCACAGCCTCTTTGAAAAGGTTGTATACCGAAAATATTTTTTTTTATGTACCGTGGGCTATTGTCTTTCTACTTGGGCCATTCATGTTTACATGGGTTTCTAGATTGCTGTTGGGTTGGTTGATAAATTCGGAATGGGCCTGTTGGGTCAAAATCCAGATTACATTTTGTTGGGCCATAATCTATGTGACTGTTTACGGGTTGTGCTGAAACAAGGACAAAATAAATATTACAGGTGTTTGATTAATTCAGAAGGACTGAAACGGTTAAATGGTTAAAAGCGTTAACGGGTTAGCGAGAGGTCGCGGGTTCGAGTCCCGGCTTGGGCAATTTGTTATTTTTTATGAGACTTTAAAGGTAGTTCCATTATCAATTTATTATTATTATCATTATTATTAGTTTTATTATTATTATGATTGTAATTATAATTATTATTGTTAATGTTAATGTATGTATTATTATTTTTAACATGATTAGGATTATTATTAGTATTATTTTTTAGTTATTATTATTATTAATCTAAGTATCATTATCATTAATATTAGTATATTAGGAGTACCCTTTTACATTAATTTTAGTATTATTAATTATGAACACTAAAAATTTCTATTTAAAACGATAATTATTATTAAACTTACCATTACTATTGAAAATGCTATTTTTGCTAAAACTATTATTTTTACTTTATCATTACTAATAGAATTACCATTTTTACTAAAATTACTATTATCAGTATTATTATTATCCTTAAACTAGTATTACTACAATTGATAAATTTTACAAAACAAACGAAAAATATATATAAATACAGATATATTTACTAAATAAAGTATACTAATACTACATAAAATTTTGTTTTAACTAGTAACATTAATTAAATATCAAATAAGTATCATAATATAAAGTAAGTATTAATAAAATTATATATATAAGAACATTAATCTTAATACATAAAATAATAGATATACACTTGTTTGATTACGATTATTTATTTTAATATAAATACAAATGATATAGGTTCTTGAATCTGAGGCCAACCCTACATTGTTCAATGTCGTCATATGTATTTTTACTACAAAATACAGTATTGTGAGTTTATTTGATTCCCTTTTACTCTTTACATTTTTGGGACTGAGAATACATGCGCTACTTTTACAACTGCTTTATTAACTGCTTTTGAAATACATTTTGATCTGCGAATACATGAAATGCTTTTATAAATGTTTGACGAGATAGACACAAGCAAAACATTCCTCGAATGAATTATGTGGACGTGATAATTGCCACCATTGAATTATGTGGACGTGATAATTGCCACAATTGATATGAATATTTTTCCCCTGATTATTATTGTTTGGTAACCTAAGAATTAGGGAACATCACTAATTTTGAGAATTAGTGCACGCCTAATTGACGCGAATCCTAAAGGTAGCTACCGAGTTTAACACCCCCACCCAGAATGTTCACTAGACGGAAGGGCTAGTGGGCGTGGTGTTTAGTACTTCGAAGTTTACATGATTATTATACATACGAGATTATCTGTTTTGGGAATATTATTATGCGCATTATATGTTAAGTTCGGTTACCAAGCCAAGATATAAAAGCAATGAAAAGTGAATGTTATGTATCGAGAGAATGATTTTATACACATGTTATGTGTATGTTATTTTTGTGCATGAGATATGTGTACGGTTACTAAGATTTATGAAAGATGATTTCGTACACGAGAAAGATGTACTGTATTTAAAAGATATCGCATGTACATTACAGGTGGGTATAGGATTCGGGCCCATTTGTACCATGCAGCATTAAATCTTATGGTCTATCAAAATGATGAATTTTATTGTTTTATGATAAACCTATGAACTCACCAACCTTTTGGTTGACACTTGAAAGCATGTTTATTCTCAGGTATGAAAGAAATCTTCCGCTGTGCATTTGCTCATTGTAAAGACATTATTTGGAGTCGATCATCGCAATGGAACCAGATGTTGGTGACTTCGTCCAGACGGATTAGGACGGGGTATGACACATGCAGATTTATTGGTGTTCTTTTGTTATATTGCCGATGGCTATTATCAAAGATATCGAGAAATTGCTTCGTGGTTTCTTATGGTGCCAAGGTGAGTTTAAGAACGGGAAAGCTAAAGTTAAGTGGGATGATGTTTGTATGCCTAAAGATGAGAATGGTTTGGGTATTAAAAGTCTTAAATATTGGAACATCGCTCTGATGGCATCTCACCTATGGCGTTTGATGACATCTAAACAATCTTTATGGGTGCATTGGATCCATGAATATAGGCTTGCTAATTACAATTTATGGGATGTAAAAGTTAAACCAGATGCGTCTTGGAGCTGGCAAAAACTGCTTAACATAAGGAATATGGTTCGTAAATTTTTCATTTTTAATATTGGAGATGGGAAGTGTGCTTCGGCCTGGTTTGATAATTGGAACCCAGTTGGCCTGTTGGCAGACTTTATTCCAATTCATGTTATATGCGTTGCAGGATATGGGTTAAATGAAAAGGTGCGTGATTTTTTTAATGATGATGGTCCTAATTGGCCTAATGATTGGTACAATAATTTTCCTAGCCTTCACTTGATTAATATGCCCCAATTTTCTAATTCTCCCAACCAACTTGGGTGGAAGAGTGATGATCAAATCATACATGGCTGCTCGATTGCTATTGTGTGGTACTCGATTAGACCTTCAGGTCCTATTGTTCCATGGTTCGATGTTGTTTGGTTTTCGAATTGTATTCCCAAGCACGCTTTTGTTATGTGGTTGTTAATGGGGAGATATTAAAGACTCAAGATAAACTTAAATCATGGGAGTTGAGATCTAATCCAATTTTGGAGTGAGTTTTTTGCAAGAATGGGATGGACTCTCATGCTCATTTGTTTTTTGAGTGTGTGTATACTACTTGTGTGTGGAATCAAGTACAGAACAAGGTTCGGTTTTCATTTGCAAGTCACAGATGGCATGATGTTTTGAATAATATTGTGGTGGCGGCAAATGGCAAGTCTGCTACAATGGTGGTTGCTAAGCTTTGTTTTGTGGTGGCGGTTTATTTCATTTGGCAAGAAAGAAATATTCGTATTTTCAGGAAGACTCATCGGAGTATAGACCAATTGTATGATGTTATTTTTCTTCATGTCCATTTAAAATTGATGTCAATAAAGTTTAAGTCATCCTCTAATGTGGATAGACTTAAATTAGATTAGCATTTAGGTTAAGTGTTTGGAGGTCTTGTGGTGTTTTGTTAGTTGCATTGGTGTTTTGTTAGTGTCTTGGGTAGCTAGTTGGTTTTAACACCCCGTCTAAATCCATTAACGGTTTGTTAACTCTAGTCCCAGTGCGTGGCTTGACTTCTACGTAACATCAAAGTTTTATAGTGGAAGCAATTAATACCTGAGAATAAAACACGCAAAACGGATCAACAATAATGTTGAGTGAATCTACAGGTTTTAGGTAAACAATACTGTATGTTTAAGAAATGATTTTTCGAAAAACATTTATTAGTGAAAGACCACCAAGGTTTAATGTTAAAAGTTTGCAGACAACATCAAATGTTTGTAGACGCTATCATGTCAAGTTTCAAATATTTGTAGACAATACCATGTCAAGTTTTATCTCATTTGTTTGTAACCCATAGTTTTAAATAACGTAATATTGTATCTGAAAAACATTATTCAGAAAAATAATTTAATCGCTTTTGACCACATGATTTCAATGCGCACAACCCGAAGTTGAAAAATGTTTACATAATCCATGAGCACCTGAATACTAACAATGAACTGAGTATAGAAACCACTACACTCCCTTTACCCCATAAAAATGTTATACACTTGTTCGAGTGTATTTAATGTTCAAAGTAAATGCACCACGGTTAATATTGTTTGGGCGAGGTTTGTCTAACCTAACGGATCCGTCCATCTAAATTGTGCTTACCCGAAGGTAATAAAAGTATTCAAGCTAGGGGCTTTTTGAACAAAACTCAATATGTATAATAAGCACTTGTGTCAAACATAAAAGCATTTGTAAAATGCAAATGATCAGCGTGTATTCTCATCCCAAAAACAGTAAGTAAAAGTGGTACTGTAGACTTACCTTTGAATAGCTCTTGAACAAAAGTAAGCAAGTAACTTGTATAGTTTATATCCGAGTAAGGAAACCTAAGTATACGTATATAGGTTGGTTATTATTTATGTCTTATAACATAGTGGTTTCATAGTGTAAGTTGTCTTATTGTTCGACTCGACGCGTTTCAAAGTAAAAGTCAACACATAGTCAACTAATTTATGCAAGTCAACAAAAGTCAACCAAAGTAAAATCAAAAGTCAAACTTGGTCAAGGTAGTCAACTAAAGTAGGTTCATGTCAAATTTTGGTCAACATGTCCAACCTAAGTCAACTAACACGTTTCAGATCAAAGTTTGTCAAATACGCGATCACAGTTTATCGTCTAGCATAACGTTCATGTATAAGTTGCAAACAATATACAACATCTCATAGAGCATAATACATGGTAGTATGAAAAGCTCCAGATCTTAACTAGACATATAAATGTTTCCAAAAAGCAATAGCAGGGTCTCATACGATATCTACAAGTCAGGTTTCAGAATGGACGCATTTATGATTCACTAAATCAGTTTCTGACTTCGCACCAATTTCGTATTGGCTATAACCAGAGCTAGGGACATGAAAATCAAGATAGGTGTGTGGTCGTGGTTCAAGGACAAATCAAATTACCACATATCCAAAAATCAGCCATTTTTGTTTAGCCAATTTGTACAGTTAATTCAATCAAGTTGGACATTCTGTTTCAGCTCAAATCAGAAGTAACCAAAACTATGGCCTTAGTGTGCACAATGGATCAGTTTTCACGACTTGACATAAACTAGAATTAAGTCACAAAACATACAAAGTTTAATAATCCAGAAGGCCGAAGTCCCAAAAGGTCCACAACTCATGCGATAAAGCTATAGGTGCATACGTTACAGATTTGGACTGTATTTAGGTTATCGTTTTGATTCGCATATTACACAAGTTTCATAAATCCAAATGATGCAAGGAATAGATGATAACTAAACTATAACATGTGATTTTAACAGAAATGCAAATTCCTAAATCATCATCTCATGGAAAATGAATTAAAAAGTTAATTTCAAGATAATGATCAAAATCAGTTTTTCATGTTCATTCAATTAAGCATAATGGAAGCTATACAAATCCAAATCGCATGAAATCCTAGTCTAACTTGAGTGTTTTTAAGTCCTCTATCCATTTATGGTCAGTATGCAAATAAATTTCGTGCACAATTTTCCAGAATTCGACATTTTCACATATTCATCAACAAAACATCAATAAATCATATCTTAATCATACGGAAACGAAAATACGCGAATCCAAAGCCTATAATTATTAATTTTTCGAGAGGATTTCAATTATATCATAATATTTAATATTCAAGAAAGTCAATTTTCTGTAATCACACAAAACAAATTCGGGATTAACCCTAATCACATCCAACTATCAAATTAACGACAAGAATCAACAATAACACGTAAGGACTTGAGCAATTGACAACTTACACTATCAAACATCAATAAAATCAGATTTTAAAAGTTTGGTTTTATGTAAATATACCTCTAAATCACAATCAATTAGTAGCTACGCGTAGAGGATGATAAGAGCAATCGATTTCGTGTTGAATGCAAGAGCTAATAAGCAAAATTGAGTGGTGATTTTGGGATGGTGATGGTCGACGTACGCAAGAGAGGGAGGAGGAAAAAAAATTTCGACCGCTAATTAGGTTTAGGGGATTATGAGTAGTAATTTAGGTTACAGATTATTTGAGTTAGGCCCTAAACTCGCATACTAGTACAAATAAGGCCAAAAAAAGAAATAAATGTGGAGGGGGTGGTATGGGTCGGCCGAACATGGCCCACATGGGGTTCCCGGGCTAGTGTTTTTCAAAAACGTGCGCTCGTGGTCCGTTTCAAGTGCCGTTTAAACGTACCGAAGGCACAGAACGCTAAACCTATTGTTAAAGCGCAACCAAACATTTAATTTATAAAAAACACAATAAATTAAATATTTTCAAAAAGTTAATAAATAATAAAATAATTATTAAAATAAGCCCGAGCGTTTCTTTGCTCGAAAAGCAGTTTTTGCAGTTATTCAAAATGTAATGTTTTTATCGTATTTCTTATCCGAAATATATTTATCGATTAATATTAACCCATATTCATTTTAAAAAACCCTCCAGGGATCACGTATGCATTTATTACACTTAAACACATAAAAAGTCAAATAATCACCGTTAAATTAACTAACGAACAGTTAACAGAAGTGACGGAAAAAGCAAGGTTGTTACCCAAATGTTATTGAAAATTTTGTCCCGAAATTTTAGTGAACGTCTGCTAAAGTAGTTCCTTCCGGAAACAGTTGCGGGTACTTCAGTCTCATTTGACCTTCATGGTCCCACGTGAACTCTGGTCCTCTTCTCGCGTTCCACCGAACCTTAATGATAGGAATTCTGCTTTGCTTTAACTGTTTGACCTCACGGCCTATGCTCTAGACAGGTTCCTCAATGAAGTGAAGTTTGTCGTCGATACGCAGTTCCTCTAAAGGAATCACCAAGTTCTTGTCGACTAAACATTTCTTCAGGTTGAACACATGAAAAGTATCGTGTATTCCACTGAGTGCTTGTTGCAGTCTCAATCTGTAAGCCACTGGTCCAATTCTTTCGGTTATCTCGAATGGTCCCACATATCTCGGACTCAATTTACCTCATTTCCCGAATTGTACCACACCCTTCCAGGGTGATACCTTAAGCATGACTTTGTCGCCAACTTGAAATTCTAAATCTTTCCGTCTAACATTGGCATAACTCTTTTGACGACTTTGAGTCATTTTCAATCGCTCTTGAATCTGTATGACTTTCTCCGTTGTCTCTTGAATAATCTCAGGACCTTTCAACTGACTATCTCCCAATTCGCTCCAATACACGGGAGATCTACACTTCCTTCCATACAATGCTTCGAAAGGTGCAGCTTTAATGCTCGTATGGTAGCTGCTGTTGTATGAGAATTCAGCTAACGGTAAATACTTATCTCAACCGTTTACGAAACCCATGACACATGCTCGCAACATGTCCTTAAGAGTTTGAATAGTCCGTTCGCTTTAGCCATCTGTCTGGGGATGATATGCTATACTCATATCTAGACGAGTCCCCATTACTTTTTGTAATGTCTGCCAGAATCTAGAAGTAAATCTGCTGTCACCATCGTATACAATGGATATAGGCACTCCATGCCTAGAGATGACTTCCTTAATGTAAACCTGAGCCAACTTTTCCATCTTATCAGTTCCTCTTATCGGTAAGAAGTGTGCAGGCTTAGTGAGGCGATTCACGACAACCCATATGGTGTCGTAACCTCCCACAGTTTTTGGCAATTTCGTGATGAAGTCCATTGTAATACATTCTCATTTCCACTAGGGAATCTCTAGTTGAGTCAGTAGCCCTGATGGTTTCTGGTGTTCAGCTTTGACTTTAGCGCAAGTCGAACACTTTCCAACGTAAATAGTAATGTCATCTTTCAAATTTGGCCACCAATAAAACGCCTTCAAATCTTGGTACATTTTATCTGATCCAGGATGAATTGAGTACCTTGAGTTGTGTGCTTCCTCCAACACTAGTTCTCTCAATCCACCAAATTTCGGTACCCAGATTCGGTTAGCAAAATATCGTGTTCCGTCCTCTTTAATGTCAAATTTCTTATCCATCCCTTTGATAAATTCAACATCGACGTTCTCTTGCATCACGGCCTCTTGTTGTGCTTCACGGATCTGTGATGTGAGATTCGTACGGACAACTATGTTAAGAGCTTTAACCCTGAGAGGTTTCTCTCTCTCTTTTCTGCTCAAAGCATCCGCCACAACATTCGTTTTTCCAGGATGGTATTGAAGTTCACAATTGTAATCGTTAAGTAATTTCATCCAACGTCATTGTCTCATGTTGAGTTGTTTCGTCTCAAATATGTGCTGTAAACTCTTATGGTTGGTGAAGATAGTAAACTTGGTTCCATACAGGTAGTGTCTCCACATTTTAAGTGCAAAGACAACAGCTCCTTGTTCAAGGGTGTGCGTAGTGTAGTTCTGCTCGTGAATCTTTAACTGTCGCGATCCATAAGCAATAACCTTATTTCATTGCATAAGCACAAAACCCATTCCTTGACGCAAGGCATCACAATAAACAACAAAATCTTCACTTTCCTCGAGTAGAGACTATATCGGTGCAGTGGTTAACTTCTCCTTTAACAACTGAAATGCAGATTCCTGCTGTTCTGACCACTCATTTTTCTTGCCTTTATGAGTCAACGCAGTTAATGGTCGGGCAATCTTAGAGAATCCTTCAATGAATCTCCTTTAGTAACCAGCTAGACCCAAAAATTGTCGGATCTGAGTTGGTGTCCTCGGAGTTTCCAAATTCTTAACCGTCTCAATCTTTGCTAGATCGACCTGTATTCCATTGGCTCCTACAACATGATCAAGGAATTGTACCTCTGGTAGCCAAAAGTCACACTTAGAGAACTTTGCATACAATTTCTCTTTTCTAAGCGTAGTCAGTATCGAACGTAAATGTTGCTCTTGCTCTTCTTTATTCTTGGAGTACACCAATATATCATCAATAAACACAATGACAAATTTATCTAGGTATGGCTTACACACACGGTTCATGAGATCCATGAACACCGCTGGTGCGTTCGTCAAACCAAACGGCATCACTGTAAACTCATAATGTCCATAGTGTGTTCTGAACGCCGTCTTCGGGACATCAGCTTCTTTAACTCTCAACTGGTGATATCCGGATCTCAAATCAATCTTCGAGTAATAACTAGATCCATGTAGTTGATCAAATAAGTCATCAATCCTCGGTAGCAGATACCGATTCTTGATTGTCAACTTGTTCAATTCTCTGTAGTCGATACATAATCTCATCGACCCATCCTTCTTCTTAACAAGCAATACCAGAGCTCCCCAAGGTGAAGAACTCGATCGTATAAATCCCTTGTCTATCAATTCTTGCAATTGGCTAGACAACTCTTGTAGTTCTAGTGGTGCAAGTCTATACGGTGCTCGTGCCACAGGTGCCGCCCCTGTCAGTAAATCAATCTGAAATTCATCTTCCCGGTGAGGTGGAAGACCTGGTACTCCTTCGAAAGGGCCTTAATGAAAAATTTCTAGTGGTTAGGACATCTTCGGGTCCCTTAAATGTTGATTCAATTTTACTCACATGTGCCAGAATTGCGAGACATTCTCATCTCAGGTACTTATGGACCTTCGAGTAATTAGTGTAACATGAAGGTGTACTAATCTCCTCTCCATACACCATTATCATCGGTGAAAGGAATTCGAATAGACTTCTGGTCGCAGTTGCTGTAGTGACCCGAACTTTTCCATGTTTATATATATTAATTGAGATTGATATTTACATGATTAAATGTGTAACGACCCGGAAATTTCCAACCAAATTTAAACCTTATTCTTTATATGTTTCCGACACGATAAGCAAAAATTTGTAATTTTGAGTCTAGAAAGTTTGAAATTTATATTCGAATAATTAATTACCCTTTGACCATGCCTGACAATCCATGAACCATTAATGTGTATATATATGGGTTGTGCATTAATAATTACTAAGTGTAATTTATATTGTTGTACTAAAAAGACCCTCACGAATTATATTAATGCCACGTTTTTGGTTAGATTTTGTTGTGCTATATTTGATCTCTTAATTGTCCTATCTATACGGTCGATGCTCATGTGAATGGTATATAGTTATCACATATCTATAACATCACAAGTGTAGGTAACAAATCTACAAACTTATTTCACGAGATGTGTTACTGTTTTCTCTTTTCACTTATCTAATTAATTATTATTATAGATTATTGATTGATTGAAAATACTGTTTTTAATTTATTGTTGATTGATTAATCATTTATCTATGTGATATATATACCTAATGCATATATGCATATAGGGATACACACTACAACTTATAACTAAACATTTAATCAAACACCCACCGTCTCTCTCTACTCTCTCTATGTATATATTTTTTTTCTTGTAAATACCATGGGAACACCTTGCACCACCATGTAACCGGGAACCACCTTGAACCCACCATGATTTGCCACTATCGAAAGCACAACTAACGTCAGCATCCTCACCACCACTACACCACCACACAACCGATACCCTCACCACATGAAACCCGCAAGAACATCATGTACAATCATTTTTCGTGAACCCTCACCCACGATCACAACCACCACCCCATCGCCATTTCTACAACCGCTGTCTCCTGTTATTTTCATCTCTTTCTGTTCGATAACAAACCCAAAACAAAACCCCTCTATTCGAAACCCACATAAAACCATCACCAAAAACCCTACATCTCCTCTCTCTATCTCGTTCCTTCTCTTTCTGCGAATTTAACACACCATTAAATTACTACTCGCCATTTTATATTTTATGAGATCAAACACCCACAACTTTGCTCGAAGTATATTTTTCTATTTTATAAATTATAACCACCGTTGCCATTAATCTATTCTTCTCCATTATCTGTCTCCTTGGCTCCATCGAAAACTGACAAACCACTCTAAATATGCTACTGTAAACAACCTTTAATCACCACCAAACCCATAACCTCAATAACCTAAACCAAATCAACACAAACCCAAGAACCCAATTACCGTTCGTTCTTATTAAAACCACCATGTTTTGAAATTATCCCTGCTATTATTTAATCGAAAGAAGAGAGAGTAACGAGCTGAGATGATGATATCTAATGAAGATAAAGATAAGCCATAATTTTATAAAGTGAATGTGAAACGACGGCTAGGAATACTCCCAAAATCAACGCGTTCGATTTTTATGATTCGTGCTTTATCAATAAATAATTGATACCGTATGTTTTACTTTTAATTTATGGCAGACAATCACAATACAAAATGACCCTACTTAATTATAAAAAAAAAAAAAGAAAAAGAATGAAATGGAATAACAAGAGGCGGCTGCTTATTAATTTGTTTCTGTTTCTGTATCTCTCGAAAGCACCAGGCCAAACAAACCCACATTTTGCGGGTTACAATTCGGGCCATCATTATTATTTGGGCTGTGAGACAACTTGGGCAGAATGGCATTCTTCGGGTTTAAAATAATATGTATCCAATTTGAATCAGAAACATTGAGATAGCTAAATGGTTAATGGGTGTTTAATGTTAACGGTGGGTCAAGGGTTCGAACCTGGACAAGGGGCATTTATATTTTTTTTGGAGCTTATAATGTGAGGTAGTCTTCCTTATCAAAAATTTATTATTATTACTCTATGGTTATTATTATTAGTAATATAATTATTATCATTATTATTAATATAAGTATAGGTATTATTATCATCAAATGTATTAAAATTGTCATTTTCATTAAAAGTATCATTTTTTAAATGTTGGTATCATTATTATTATTATTTATATCAATATTATTATTTTTACCATTATTATTATTTTTATCATTATAGTTATTATAAACATTAAAAATGATTTTATTATTATTATTATTATTATTATTATTATTATTATTATTATTATTATTATTATTATTATTAATATTATTACCATAACTATTATTTTAGCAAACAAAAGACATTTATGTAAAGGTATAATTACTATATATAACATAATTGTATCTAAAATGACATCTAAAATTAACATATATATATATATATATATATATATATATATATATATATATATATATATATATATATATATATATATATATATATATATATATATATATATATATATATATAGACATATATATAGCATTTAAAATAATAAATATATTACTAATCTAAGTAAGTAATATATATAAACTTATCTGATTGCAATTATATATTTTAATATAAATAATTGATATAGGTTCGTGAATCCGAGGCCAACCCTATAATTGATCAATGGTGTTATATGTATTTTTACTACAAAATACAGTATGGTGAGTATATAGTCCCTTTTTAAACTCTAAATATTTTTAGGCTGAGAATACATGCGCTGTTTTTATAAATGATTTACGTTATGGACACAAGTGGTCAAAAATAAAAACTACGTTGAGTTGTACCATGGCATATTTCTTTATACTTGGTAGCTAATATTTACGTGAGGAGCGTAAATGCGAATCCTGTTGATAGATCTATCGGGCCTGACAACCCTAACCGGGCTGGACGACCAGTTTTTAACGGTTGCACAGTACTTCGTTTCGTTACTACACTTGGTACGGTGTAGGGTTTATTTAAGAATATGCTGCTGTGATTTAAATGTTAAGTATGGTTACCAAGTGCTCAACGACTTTTCATACACGAGGAGTGTATTATATATAAACATGAAATCTTGTGGTCCATAGTTATTACGCTGCTAGCATCAAACCTATATATATCTCACCAACTTATTGTTGACGTTTTAAAGCATGTTATTCTCAGGTACAAATTAAGTCTTCCGCTGTGCATTAGCTCATTTTAAGGACATTACTTGGAGTCGATCATCGCAATGGAACCAGATGTTGATGATTTCGTCCAGGGGGATAAAGACGGGTCTTTACATGTGGTATCAGAGCGTTGGTCTTAGCGAACCAGGTCTTGCATTAGTGTGTCTGACTAGTAGTTGTTAGAATACATTAATGAGTCTGGACTTTGACCGTGTCTATATGTCAAAAGTTTTGCTTATCATATCTAGTCGGAAACCATCTGCTTATCATCCTTAGTAAATTTTCTCCTTATCATTCTTAAGTCTAGACACGTCCTACTGCATTTAGTGCATCGATAGTGTATAGACAAAATTCATATTTTAGCGTAACGGTTACTATAGAATTGCCTGACACATGTCGCGAATTCCTCTGTAGTCTACGGAATCTTTAGTACTATATATATACATAGGTATTCTATGAAGATAGAATATCATCCTATATTCGGAAATCGTTTCATCTCAAAGATCCTTTTCATCCATCAAATTGCCCCTTGGCGTTGAACCTGAAGCATTTACCGGCGAACCTGTTCGGAAAACCATTTTCTCTCTCGTTTCTAAAGTATCTCGTCACGATTACATACTATCCCATATTTCGAATCTTGTTCATTCGCTTGTTCCAACCGCCAATCATTCCGGTGTACTAGCAGAAGTTAACAAACTTCACGCTCGCGTGACGGCTTTGGGGAACCTGGTGCGAAGGTTACAAACACCAGCAGCAGCACCAGCAACATAATCAGGACCACTATCATCAACGGCGACAGTACCCTTATCATCCCTAAACCATAACCGTGCCGTAACTCTCAACATCACAATTTGTACCTCGAATATCAACATTACACGACTCAATATCACCACCTGTACTTCGAGTATGAACTTCGTTCTACACATCGATCTACATCGACTATCTTCGCTTTACGTATCATTTTACCCCATTTTTCCTCGTTCGACATGGCGATTATGTAATGTCTAAAGTTTTAGAGATTATGTAATCTAGTATTAACGATAAATCAGATGAGTTTTTGACTCATTAAATCCATGATTACTCTGATGAAAATATATATGCAAGTATATTTTCATAAAGATTGTAATTAAAAAAAAAATTCTTTTGTACAAACTGTTAATGATGAAAATATTTTAACGGGTGGGTAGTACCCGAGGAATATTTAGAATTCACATTAATAAGTTACACTGTACATTCTTCGAATCTGATTCAACGATCATTTACTATCCTACTTACAACTACCAATATACGTATCCGTTCACCACAGAATAACCATTTCTATTCAAACTTCATATTTGGATTTTGACCTATCAGAATCCAACAAGTGGCATAACGAAGAAAACATTGGACAAAAATAAAAAGTGTTAGAAACAAACGAATTAATTAATTAATTGGAATTGTGATAGGATTTCACGCTAACTGTTCCGGCTAACTGTTCCCAGCTAACTGATTAACATCTAATTTATCGCAATTTACTTTCCCGCAATTTTAATTTCTGCACTGTACATACTGTCGGGACACATGTACAACAATACGTCGGATTAATTCTGAGACAACACGTTGTATAATGGGTCATGATATATATTTATTTATTTTACGCATTTTAAATAACGGGACACGTATGCAAGGTTTCGACTTATCATATTGACCCATCTATATATATATTTTGGAACAACCATAGACACTCTATATGTGAAGGTGGGAGTTGGCTATACAGGGTCGGAGTTGATTCCAAAATATATATATATACTTTGAGTTGTGATCGACACTGAGACCGGTACACGGGTCACGATACGTATTAATTAATTCGAATATTATATATTGATTTATATATGAATATATTGAACGATTGGACAATTGGAATGCTAACTTTGGACAATTAAAATGAATTAAAATGTTGATTATAACATATGAAACTAAACAATTCTTCAAGTTTGCCACTTGATTTCATCTCAAACCTCATTGGTACCTCGACAATTACAATCCGCGTTCAAATCTTTTCATGATTCTTGAAAATACTTCGATCAAAAAGTTGAACCAGCCGCACCTCGTCTACGGAAGAAAGATTTATGCATACATTATGCACCTGAAAAACTTTCGAAACCAAAATTATAGTTAAAACGTATCCGCGTCGAATTCCTTATCATTTATTAGCAAAAACAACCTCACAATTCCTTTTCAAGAAGCTTATTTTGTCACAGCTCCACTTCGACTTCTCAGTAAGACTACTTTTATTATAATCTCAATATATACGTATCCTTTCGCCGTCGTTACTGGAGAACCTTTTATATTCCACCATACTACCTTCAGCGTTTAATCATCTAAAAACACAAATATCTTAAAATCACCTCGGTTTGAAAACCAATGACCCAAATTTGTTAACTTTGAAAATGCTGACGAAGCAGCATGTTGTAGATGGTCTTAATGACCAAAAGTTGATGATAAAGAAGGAGGTGTTAGGAACACCCGATGGAAAATTTGGTATTGAAAATCGGATTGAGCTAACCATGAAAGAGACCAAGGACAAATACAAGGACCAAACTCTGTATTTAAAGAATCCAGATGATTCTGTTTCTGATGAAATCTTTAGTGAACACCTTGCTTCTGAATCTAAACCCTTACGGGTAAATCTTCATCATCATCCTTTGATATTAGAAATTCCAAGATATCATCGTATCTTTCATATCCTCAATATTTCTGGAAATATTTTCACAACTATTCTTATCTGCAATCATTTACCTCTCCGTAATATCTGCGTTATAATATGAAAGAAACTGTGTTAGTTTCTAAAATTCTGAAACCTACGAGAGTAAAATATGAATGTTTTGAAGTAGTGTTGGGAACTGATGCATGAATTAGTATAATATAATGAAACTTGATCAACTTTATTATATTACAGTAACTCATGTTGAGTTTCTAATGAAGCATGATGATTCACAGTACCGTCATCATGTGCCATGTTACACGGCTCTTACATTCTATCCAATTCCGAAATGTATTAGGAGCATATCATCTTGATAGTTCTATTTTCCTGGATATTCTGGTAATTTGACAAATCAGAATCGTGCCAATACCATTTCTTTCTAAGAACATTAGCTATATCCATTTCGAATTTCATACCTACAAATTCCGGACCATTACTCGCTTGACTCGAAGTCGGGAAGGGAAAACAAAAGCATGAGGCTCCGAAAAATAAGGGAAGATATAAAACCCAACAACAACCCTGAAATTTCAAACCGTGTATATCGATGCAGATAGCGATATAAAGACACGGGAGAACTAGAAACACTATAAACACAAGAGTATAGTAGAAGTAAATAGATTCTTCTGGGGGTAGATGAAAAAGGAGAATGGCAGATGTGAAAATTAAGAGTATATCAAAGATTAGAATGGGATGGAGCATATTGACGAATGTCTTAAAGTAGGAATTGAGGAGAAGAAGTAAAAAATGTGAATTGTGAAAAATGAGGAAATGAAGGAGTAGATTTGTAGTAAAGTATCCGACAAAGAAATCGAAACAGATTACCGCATTAAATCAAAGGAGATCCTGTTTCCTAAATCGTCGAAGAACCAAATCTTATTACATAAAATTTTCTTTAAATCCCTTAAATTCTGGAAATCAATCCTAATCACGTCATCGGTTAAAACAATTCCATATTCACACATTTCATTCTTTTGTGATAGCTTCACTCGTGCGCTTCACATGATCGAATCATTTTATCCATATCTTCCAATAATGATAAAACTCTATTATTACCTCATATTCGTCATGAAAACATTCCTATTGTTATTTATGACAACCTCTATCAAATTTCGGGGACGAAATTTCTTTAACGGGTGGGTACTGTAACGACCCAGAAATTTCCAACCAAATTTAAACCTTATTCTTTATATGTTTCCGACACGATAAGCAAAAATTTGTAATTTTGAGTCTAGAAAGTTTGAAATTTATATTCGGATAATTAATTACCCTTTGACCATGCCTGACAATCCACGAACCATTAATGTGTATATATATGGGTTGTGCATTAATAATTACTAAGTGTAATTTATATTGTTGTACTAAAAAGACCCTCACGAATTATATTGATGCCACGTTTTTGGTTAGATTTTGTTGTGCTATATTTGATCTCTTAATTGTCCTATCTATACGGTCGATGCTCATGTGAATGATATATAGTTATCACATATCTATAACATCACAAGTGTAGGTAACAAATCTACAAACTTATTTCACGAGATGTGTTACTGTTTTCTCTTTTCACTTATCTAATTAATTATTATTATAGATTATTGATTGATTGAAAATACTGTTTTTAATTTGTTGTTGATTGATTAATCATTTATCTATGTGATATATATACCTAATGCATATATGCATATAGGGATACACACTACAACTTATAACTAAACATTTAATCAAACACCCACCGTCTCTCTCTACTCTCTCTATGTATATATTTTTTTTTCTTGTAAATACCATGGGAACACCTTGCACCACCATGTAACCGGGAACCACCTTGAACCCATCATGATTTGCCACTATCGAAAGCACAACTAACGTCACCATCCTCACCACCACTACACCACCACACAACCGATACCCTCACCACATGAAACCCGCAAGAACATCATGTACAATCATTTTTCGTGAACCCTCACCCACGATCACAACCACCACCCCATCGCCATTTCTACAACCGCCGTCTCCTGTTATTTTCATCTCTTTCTGTTCGATAACAAACCCAAAACAAAACCCCTCTATTCGAAACCCACATAAAACCATCACCAAAAACCCTACATCTCCTATCTCTATCTCGTTCCTTCTCTTTCTGCGAATTTAACACACCATTAAATTACTACTCGCCATTTTATGTTTTATGAGATCAAACACCCACAACTTTGCTCGAAGTATATTTTTCTGTTTTATAAATTAAAACCACCGTTGCCATTAATCTATTCTTCTCCATTATCTGTCTCCTTGGCTCCATCGAAAACTGACAAACCACTCTAAATATGCTACTGTAAACAACCTTTAATCACCACCAAACCCATAACCTCAATAACCTAAACCAAATCAACACAAACCCAAGAACCCAATTACCGTTCGTTCTTATAAAAACCACCATGTTTTGAACTTATCCCTGCTATTATTTAATCGAAAGAAGAGAGAGTAACGAGCTGAGATGATGACATCTAATGAAGATAAAGATAAGCCATAATTTTATAAAGTGAATGTGAAACGACGGCTAGGAATACTCCCAAAATCAACGCGTTCGATTTTTATGATTCGTGCTTTATCAATAAATAATTGATACCGTATGTTTTACTTTTAATTTATGGCAGACAATCACAATACAAAATGACCCTACTTAATTATTAAAAAAAAAAAAAAAAAAGAATGAAATGGAATAACAAGAGGCGGCTGCTTATTAATTTGTTTCTGTTTCTGTATCTCTCGAAAGCACCAGGCCAAACAAACCCACATTTTGCGGGTTACAATTCGGGCCATCATTATTATTTGGGCTGTGAGACAACTTGGGCAGAATGGCATTCTTCGGGTTTAAAATAATATGTATCCAATTTGAATCAGAAACATTGAGATAGCTAAATGGTTAATGGGTGTTTAATGTTAACGGTGGGTCAAGGGTTCGAACCTGGACAAGGGGCATTTATATTTTTTTTGGAGCTTATAATGTGAGGTAGTCTTCCTTATCAAAAATTTATTATTATTACTCTATGGTTATTATTATTAGTAATATAATTATTATCATTATTATTAATATAAGTATAGGTATTATTATCATCAAATGTATTAAAATTGTCATTTTCATTAAAAGTATCATTTTTTAAATGTTGGTATCATTATTATTATTATTTATATCAATATTATTATTTTTACCATTATTATTATTTTTATCATTATAGTTATTATAAACATTAAAAATGATTTTATTATTATTATTATTATTATTATTATTATTATTATTATTATTATTATTATTATTATTATTATTATTATTATTATTATTACCATAACTATTATTTTAGCAAACAAAAGACATTTATGTAAAGGTATAATTACTATATATAACATAATTGTATCTAAAATGACATCTAAAATTAACATATATATATATATATATATATATATATATATATATATATATATATATATATATATATATATATATATATATATATATATATATATATATATATATATATAGACATATATATAGCATTTAAAATAATAAATATATTACTAATCTAAGTAAGTAATATATATAAACTTATCTGATTGCAATTATATATTTTAATATAAATAATTGATATAGGTTCGTGAATCCGAGGCCAACCCTATAATTGATCAATGGTGTTATATGTATTTTTACTACAAAATACAGTATGGTGAGTATATAGTCCCTTTTTAAACTCTAAATATTTTTGGGCTGAGAATACATGCGCTGTTTTTATAAATGATTTACGTTATGGACACAAGTGGTCAAAAATAAAAACTACGTTGAGTTGTACCATGGCATATTTCTTTATACTTGGTAGCTAATATTTACGTGAGGAGCGTAAACGCGAATCCTGTTGATAGATCTATCGGGCCTGACAACCCCAACCGGGCTGGACGACCAGTTTTTAACGGTTTCACAGTACTTCGTTTCGTTACTACACTTGGTACGGTGTAGGGTTTATTTAAGAATATGCTGCTGTGATTTAAATGTTAAGTATGGTTACCAAGTGCTCAACGACTTTTCATACACGAGGAGTGTATTATATATAAACATGAAATCTTGTGGTCCATAGTTATTACGCTACTAGCATCAAACCTATATATATCTCACCAACTTATTGTTGACATTTTAAAGCATGTTATTCTCAGGTACAAATTAAGTCTTCCGCTGTGCATTAGCTCATTTTAAGGACATTACTTGGAGTCGATCATCGCAATGGAACCAGATGTTGATGATTTCGTCCAGGGGGATAAGGACGGGTCTTTACATGTGGTATCAGAGCGTTGGTCTTAGCGAACCAGGTCTTGCATTAGTGTGTCTGACTAGTAGTTGTTAGAATACATTAATGAGTCTGGACTTTGACCGTGCCTATATGTCAAAAGTTTTGCTTATCATATCTAGTCGGAAACCATCTGCTTATCATCCTTAGTAAATTTTCTGCTTATCATTCTTAAGTCTAGACACGTCCTACTGCATTTAGTGCATCGATAGTGTATAGACAAAATTCATATTTTAGCGTATCGATTACTATAGATTTGCCTGACACATGTCGCGAATTCCTCTGTAGTCTACGGAATCTTTAGTACTATATATATACATAGGTATTCTATGAAGATAGAATATCATCCTATATTCGGAAATCGTTTCATCTCAAAGATCCTTTTCATCCATCAAATTGCCCCTTGGCGTTGAACCTGAAGCATTTACCGGCGAACCTGTTCGGAAAACCATTTTCTCTCTCGTTTCTAAAGTATCTCGTCACGATTACATACTATCCCATATTTCGAATCTTGTTCATTCGCTTGTTCCAACCGCCAATCATTCCGGTGTACTAGCAGAAGTTAACAAACTTCGCGCTCGCGTGATGGCTTTGGGGAACCTGGTGCGAAGGTTACAAACACCAGCAGCAGCACCAGCAACATAATCAGGACCACCATCATCAACGGCGACAGTACCCTTATCATCCCTAAACGATAACCGTGCCGTAACTCTCAACATCACAATCTGTACCTCGAATATCAACATTACACGCCTCAATATCACCACCTGTACTTCGAGTATGAACTTCGTTCTACACATCGATCTACATCGACTATCTTCGCTTTACGTATCATTTTACCCCATTTTTCCTCGTTCGACATGGCGATTATGTAATGTCTAAAGTTTTAGAGATTATGTAATCTAGTATTAACGATAAATCAGATGAGTTTTTGACTCATTAAATCCATGATTACTCCGATGAAAATATATATGCAAGTATATTTTCATAAAGATTGTAATTAAAAAAAAAATTCTTTTGTACAAACTGTTAATGATGAAAATATTTTAACGGGTGGGTAGTACCCGAGGAATATTTAGAATTCACATTAATAAGTTGCACTGTACATTCTTCGAATCTGATTCAACGATCATTTACTATCCTACTTACAACTACCAATATACGTATCCGTTCACCACAGAATAACCATTTCTATTCAAACTTCATATTTGGATTTTGACCTATCAGAATCCAACAAGTGGCATAACGAAGAAAACATTGGACAAAAATAAAAAGTGTTAGAAACAAACGAATTAATTAATTGGAATTGTGATAGGATTTCACGCTAACTGTTCCGGCTAACTGTTCCCAGCTAACTGATTAACATCTAATTTATCGCAATTTACTTTCCCGCAATTTTAATTTCTGCACTGTACATACTGTCTGGACACATGTACAACAATACGTCGGATTAATTCTGAGACAACACGTTGTATAATGGGTCATGATATATATTTATTTATTTTACGCATTTTAAATAACGGGACACGTATGCAAGGTTTCGACTTATCATATTGACCCATCTATATATATATTTTGGAACAACCATAGACACTCTATATGTGAAGGTGGGAGTTGGCTATACAGGGTCGGAGTTGATTCCAAAATATATATATATACTTTGAGTTGTGATCGACACTGAGACCGGTACACGGGTCACGATACGTATTAATTAATTCGAATATTATATATTGATTTATGTATGAATATATTGAACGATTGGACAATTGGACTGCTAACTTTGGACAATTAAAATGAATTAAAATGTTGATTATAACATATGAAACTAAACAATTCTTCAAGTTTGCCACTTGATTTCATCTCAAACCTCATTGGTACCTCGACAATTACAATCCGCGTTCAAATCTTTTCATGATTCTTGAAAATACTTCGATCAAAAAGTTGAACCAGCCGCACCTCGTCTACGGAAGAAAGATTTATGCATACATTATGCACCTGAAAAACTTTCGAAACCAAAATTATAGTTAAAACGTATCCGCGTCGAATTCCTTATCATTTATTAGCAAAAACAACCTCACAATTCCTTTTCAAGAAGCTTATTTTGTCACAGCTCCACTTCGACTTCTCAGTAAGTCTACTTTTATTATAATCTCAATATATACGTATCCTTTCACCGTCGTTACTGGAGAACCTTTTATATTCCACCATACTACCATCAGCGTTTAATCATCTAAAAACACAAATATCTTAAAATCACCTCGGTTTGAAAACCAATGACCCAAATTTGTTAACTTTGAAAATGCTGACGAAGCAGCATGTTGTAGATGGTCTTAATGACCAAAATTTGATGATAAAGAAGGAGGTGTTAGGAACACCCGATGGAAAATTTGGTATTGAAAATCGGATTGAGCTAACCATGAAAGAGACCAAGGACAAATACAAGGACCAAACTCTGTATTTAAAGAATCCAGATGATTCTGTTTCTGATGAAATCTTTAGTGAACACCTTGCTTCCGAATCTAAACCCTTACGGGTAAATCTTCATCATCATCCTTTGATATTAGAAATTCCAAGATATCATCGTATCTTTCATATCCTCAATATTTCTGGAAATATTTTCACAACTATTCTTATCTGCAATCATTTACCTCTCCGTAATATCTGCGTTATAATATGAAAGAAACTGTGTTAGTTTCTAAAATTCTGAAACGTACGAGAGTAAAATATGAATGTTTTGAAGTAGTGTTGGGAACTGATGCATGAATTAGTATAATATAATGAAACTTGATCAACTTCATTATATTACAGTAACTCATGTTGAGTTTCTAATGAAGCATGATGATTCACAGTACCGTCATCATGTGCCATGTTACACGGCTCTTACATTCTATCCAATTCCGAAACGTATTAGGAGCATATCATCTTGATAGTTCTATTTTCCTGGATATTCTGGTAATTTGACAAATCAGAATCGTGCCAATACCATTTCTTTCTAAGAACATTAGCTATATCCATTTCGAATTTCATACCTACAAATTCCGGACCATTACTCGCTTGACTCGAAGTCGGGAAGGGAAAACAAAAGCATGAGGCTCCGAAAAATAAGGGAAGATATAAAACCCAACAACAACCCTGAAATTTCAAATCGTGTATATCGATGCAGATAGTGATATAAAGACACGGGAGAACTAGAAACACTATAAACACAAGAGTATAGTAGAAGTAAATAGATTCTTCTGGGGGTAGATGAAAAAGGAGAATGGCAGATGTGAAAATTAAGAGTATATCAAAGATTAGAATGGGATGGAGCATATTGACGAATGTCTTAAAGTAGGAATTGAGGAGAAGAAGTAAAAAATGTGAATTGTGAAAAATGAGGAAACGAAGGAGTAGATTTGTAGTAAAGTATCCGACAAAGAAATCGAAACAGATTACCGCATTAAATCAAAGGAGATCCTGTTTCCTAAATCGTCGAAGAACCAAATCTTATTACATAAAATTTTCTTTAAATCCCTTAAATTCTGGAAATCAATCCTAATCACGTCATCGGTTAAAACAATTCCATATTCACACATTTCATTCTTTTGTGATAGCTTCACTCGTGCGCTTCACATGATCGAATCATTTTATCCATATCTTCCAATAATGATAAAACTATATTATTACCTCATATTCGTCATGAAAACATTCCTATTGTTATTTATGACAACCTCTATCAAATTTCGGGGACGAAATTTCTTTAACGGGTGGGTACTGTAACGACCCGGAAATTTCCAACCAAATTTAAACCTTATTCTTTATATGTTTCCGACACGATAAGCAAAAATTTGTAATTTTGAGTCTAGAAAGTTTGAAATTTATATTCGGATAATTAATTACCCTTTGACCATGCCTGACAATCCACGAACCATTAATGTGTATATATATGGGTTGTGCATTAATAATTACTAAGTGTAATTTATATTGTTGTACTAAAAAGACCCTCACGAATTATATTGATGCCACGTTTTTGGTTAGATTTTGTTGTGCTATATTTGATCTCTTAATTGTCCTATCTATACGGTCGATGCTCATGTGAATGGTATATAGTTATCACATATCTATAACATCACAAGTGTAGGTAACAAATCTACAAACTTATTTCACGAGATGTGTTACTGTTTTCTCTTTTCACTTATCTAATTAATTATTATTATAGATTATTGATTGATTGAAAATACTGTTTTTAATTTGTTGTTGATTGATTAATCATTTATCTATGTGATATATATACCTAATGCATATATGCATATAGGGATACACACTACAACTTATAACTAAACATTTAATCAAACACCCACCGTCTCTCTCTACTCTCTCTATGTATATATTTTTTTTTCTTGTAAATACCATGGGAACACCTTGCACCACCATGTAACCGGGAACCACCTTGAACCCATCATGATTTGCCACTATCGAAAGCACAACTAACGTCACCATCCTCACCACCACTACACCACCACACAACCGATACCCTCAACACATGAAACCCGCAAGAACATCATGTACAATCATTTTTCGTGAACCCTCACCCACGATCACAACCACCACCCCATCGCCATTTCTACAACCGCCGTCTCCTGTTATTTTCATCTCTTTCTGTTCGATAACAAACCCAAAACAAAACCCCTCTATTCGAAACCCACATAAAACCATCACCAAAAACCCTACATCTCCTCTCTCTATCTCGTTCCTTCTCTTTCTGCGAATTTAACACACCATTAAATTACTACTCGCCATTTTATGTTTTATGAGATCAAACACCCACAACTTTGCTCGAAGTATATTTTTCTATTTTATAAATTAAAACCACCGTTGCCATTAATCTATTCTTCTCCATTATCTGTCTCCTTGGCTCCATCGAAAACTGACAAACCACTCTAAATATGCTACTGTAAACAACCTTTAATCACCACCAAACCCATAACCTCAATAACCTAAACCAAATCAACACAAACCCAAGAACCCAATTACCGTTCGTTCTTATTAAAACCACCATGTTTTGAACTTATCCCTGCTATTATTTAATCGAAAGAAGAGAGAGTAACGAGCTGAGATGATGACATCTAATGAAGATAAAGATAATCCATAATTTTATAAAGTGAATGTGAAACGACGGCTAGGAATACTCCCAAAATCAACGCGTTCGATTTTTATGATTCGTGCTTTATCAATAAATAATTGATACCGTATGTTTTACTTTTAATTTATGGCAGACAATCACAATACAAAATGACCCTACTTAATTATAAAAAAAAGAAAAAGAAAAAGAATGAAAT
This sequence comes from Rutidosis leptorrhynchoides, assembly GCF_046630445.1. Lineage (NCBI taxonomy): Eukaryota > Viridiplantae > Streptophyta > Magnoliopsida > Asterales > Asteraceae > Rutidosis > Rutidosis leptorrhynchoides. The sequence continues at coordinate 637,802,745 of NC_092334.1, read as the reverse complement.
GGAATAACAAGAGGCGGCTGCTTATTAATTTGTTTCTGTTTCTGTATCTCTCAAAAGCACCAGGCCAAACAAACCCACATTTTGCGGGTTACAATTCGGGCCATCATTATTATTTGGGCTGTGAGACAACTTGGGCAGAATGGCATTCTTCGGGTTTAAAATAATATGTATCCAATTTGAATCAGAAACATTGAGATAGCTAAATGGTTAATGGGTGTTTAATGTTAATGGTGGGTCAAGGGTTCGAACCTGGACAAGGGGCATTTATATTTTTTTTGGAGCTTATAATGTGAGGTAGTCTTCCTTATCAAAAATTTATTATTATTACTCTATGGTTATTATTATTAGTAATATAATTATTATCATTATTATTAATATAAGTATAGGTATTATTATCATCAAATGTATTAAAATTGTCATTTTCATTAAAAGTATCATTTTTTAAATGTTGGTATCATTATTATTATTATTTATATCAATATTATTATTTTTACCATTATTATTATTTTTATCATTATAGTTATTATAAACATTAAAAATGATTTTATTATTATTATTATTATTATTATTATTATTATTATTATTATTATTATTATTATTATTATTATTATTATTATTATTATTATTATTATTAATATTATTACCATAACTATTATTTTAGCAAACAAAAGACATTTATGTAAAGGTATAATTACTATATATAACATAATTGTATCTAAAATGACATCTAAAAATAACATATATATATATATATATATATATATATATATATATATATATATATATATATATATATATATATATATATATATATATATATATATATATATATAGCATTTAAAATAATAAATATATTACTAATCTAAGTAAGTAATATATATAAACTTATCTGATTGCAATTATATATTTTAATATAAATAATTGATATAGGTTCGTGAATCCGAGGCCAACCCTATAATTGATCAATGGTGTTATATGTATTTTTACTACAAAATACAGTATGGTGAGTATATAGTCCCTTTTTAAACTCTAAATATTTTTGGGCTGAGAATACATGCGCTGTTTTTATAAATGATTTACGTTATGGACACAAGTGGTCAAAAATAAAAACTACGTTGAGTTGTACCATGGCATATTTCTTTATACTTGGTAGCTAATATTTACGTGAGGAGCGTAAACGCGAATCCTGTTGATAGATCTATCGAGCCTGACAACCCCAACCGGGCTGGACGACCAGTTTTTAACGGTTGCACAGTACTTCGTTTCGTTACTACACTTGGTACGGTGTAGGGTTTATTTAAGAATATGCTGCTGTGATTTAAATGTTAAGTATGGTTACCAAGTGCTCAACGACTTTTCATACACGAGGAGTGTATTATATATAAACATGAAATCTTGTGGTCCATAGTTATTACGCTGCTAGCATCAAACCTATATATATCTCACCAACTTATTGTTGACGTTTTAAAGCATGTTATTCTCAGGTACAAATTAAGTCTTCTGCTGTGCATTAGCTCATTTTAAGGACATTACTTGGAGTCGATCATCGCAATGGAACCAGATGTTGATGATTTCGTCCAGGGGGATAAGGACGGGTCTTTACAAAATGTTTCCAACATGTTAAGCAATCAAACTTGTTAAGACTTGATTAATTGAAATATGTTTCATATAGACAATTGACCACCCAAGTTGACCGGTGATTCACGAACGTTAAAACTTGTAAAAACTATATGATGACATATATATGGATATATATATATATATATATATATATATATATATATATATATATATATATATATATATATAGTTAACATGATACTATGATAAGTAAACATATCATTAAGTATATTAACAATGAACTACATATGTAAAAACAAGACTACTAACTTAATGATTTTTAAACGAGACATATATGTAACGATTATCGTTGTAAAGACATTTAATGTATATATATCATATTAAGAGATATTCATACATGATAATATCATGATAATATAATAATTTAAAATCTCATTTGATATTATAAACATTGGGTTAACAACATTTAACAAGATCGTTAACCTAAAGGTTTCAAAACAACACTTACATGTAACGACTAACGATGACTTAACGACTCAGTTAAAATGTATATACATGTAGTGTTTTAATATGTATTTATAAACTTTTGAAAGACTTCAATACACTTATCAAAATACTTCTACTTAACAAAAATGCTTACAATTACATCCTCGTTCAGTTTCATCAACAATTCTACTCGTATGCACCCGTATTCGTACTCGTACAATACACATCTTTTAGATGTATGTACTATTGGTATATACACTCCAATGATCAGCTCTTAGCAGCCCATGTGAGTCACCTAACACATGTGGGAACCATCATTTGGCAACTAGCATGAAATATCTCATAAAATTACAAAAATATGAGTAATCATTCATGACTTATTTACATGAAAACAAAATTACATATCCTTTATATCTAATCCATACACCAACGACCAAAAACACCTACAAACACTTTCATTCTTCAATTTTCTTCATCTAATTGATCTCTCTCAAGTTCTATCTTCAAGTTCTAAGTGTTCTTCATATATTCTACAAGTTCTAGTTACATAAAATCAAGAATACTTTCAAGTTTGCTAGCTCACTTCCAATCTTGTAAGGTGATCATCCAACCTCAAGAAACCTTTGTTTCTTACAGCAGGTTATCATTCTAATACAAGGTAATAATCATATTCAAACTTTGGTTCAATTTCTATAACTATAACAATCTTATTTCAAGTGATGATCTTACTTGAACTTGTTTTCGTGTCATGATTCTGCTTCAAGAACTTCGAGCCATCCAAGGATCCGTTGAAGCTAGATCCATTTTTCTATTTTCCAGTAGGTTTATCCAAGGAACTTAAGCTAGTAATGATGTTCATAACATCATTCGATTCATATATATAAAGCTATCTTATTCGAAGGTTTAAACTTGTAATCACTAGAACATAGTTTAGTTAATTCTAAACTTGTTCACAAACAAAAGTTAATCCTTCTAACTTGACTTTTAAAATCAACTAAACACATGTTCTATATCTATATGATATGCTAACTTAATGATTTAAAACCTGGAAACACGAAAAACACCGTAAAACCGGATTTACGCCGTCGTAGTAACACCGCGGGCTGTTTTGGGTTAGTTAATTAAAAACTATGATAAACTTTGATTTAAAAGTTGTTATTCTGAGAAAATGATTTTTATTATGAACATGAAACTATATCCAAAAATTATGGTTAAACTCAAAGTGGAAGTATGTTTTCTAAAATGGTCATCTAGACGTCGTTCTTTCGACTGAAATGACTACCTTTACAAAAACGACTTGTAACTTATTTTTCCAACTATAAACCTATAATTTTTCTTTTTATATTCATAAAATAGAGTTCAATATGAAACCATATCAATTTGATTCACTCAAAACGGATTTAAAATGAAGAAGTTATGGGTAAAACAAGATTGGATAATTTTTCTCATTTTAGCTACGTGAAAATTGGTAACAAATCTATTCCAACCATAACTTAATCAACTTGTATTGTATATTATGTAATCTTGAGATACCATAGACACGTATACAATGTTTCAACCTATCATGTCGACACATCTATATATATTTCGGAACAACCATAGACACTCTATATGTGAATGTTGGAGTTAGCTATACAGGGTTGAGGTTGATTCCAAAATATATATAGTTTGAGTTGTGATCAATACTGAGATACGTATACACTGGGTCGTGGATTGATTCAAGATAATATTTATCGATTTATTTCTGTACATCTAACTGTGGACAACTAGTTGTAGGTTACTAACGAGGACAGCTGACTTAATAAACTTAGAACATCAAAATATATTAAAAGTGTTGTAAATATATTTTGAACATACTTTGATATATATGTATATATTGTTATAGGTTCGTGAATCAACCAGTGGCCAAGTCTTACTTCCCGACGAAGTAAAAAATCTGTGAAAGTGAGTTATAGTCCCACTTTTAAAATCTAATATTTTTGGGATGAGAATACATGCAGGTTTTATAAATGATTTACAAAATAGACACAAGTACGTGAAATTACATTCTATGGTTGAATTATCGAAATCGAATATGCCCCTTTTTATTAAGTCTGGTAATCTAAGAATTAGGGAACAGACACCCTAATTGACGCGAATCCTAAAGATAGATCTATTGGGCCTAACAAACCCCATCCAAAGTACCGGATGCTTTAGTACTTCGAAATTTATATCATATCCAAAGGGTGTCCCGGAATGATGGGGATATTCTTATATATGCATCTTGTTAATGTCGGTTACCAGGTGTTCACCATATGAATGATTTTTATCTCTATGTATGGGATGTGTATTGAAATATGAAATCTTGTGGTCTATTATTATGATCTGATATATATAGGTTAAACCAATAACTCACCAACACTTTTATTGACGTTTTAAGCATGTTTATTCTCAGGTGATTATTAAGAGCTTCCGCTGTCGCATACTTAAATAAGGACGAGATTTGGAGTCCATGCTTGTATGATATTGTGTAAAAACTGCATTTAAGAAACTTATTTTGTTGTAACATATTTGTATTGTAAACCATTATGTAATGGTCGTGTGTAAACAGGATATTTTAGATTATCATTCTTTGATAATCTACGTAAAGCTTTTTAAACCTTTATTGATGAAATAAAGGTTATGGTCTGTTTTAAAATGAATGCAGTCTTTGAAAAACATCTCATATAGAGGTCAAAACCTCGCAACGAAATCAATTAATATGGAACGTTTTTAATCAATAAGAACGGGACATTTCAGTTGGTATCAGAGCGTTGGTCTTAGAGAACCAGAATTTTGCATTAGTGTGTCTTATCGAGTTTGTTAGGATGCATTAGTGAGTCTGGACTTCGACCGTGTTTACTTGAAAAATGATTGCTTAACAAATTTTGTTGGAAACTATATATTTTTAACATGTGAATATTATGTGATATATTAATCTCTTAACGCGTTTGATATTATGTGATAGATGTCTACCTCTAGAACAAGTCCCATTGACTCACCTAATAATAATGAAGAGTCAAATGTAAATTAGAATGATTCGTGGACTGATTCACAAGTTCCCGAAGAGGAACCGGAAGAAGAGTCGGAACCGGAAGAAGAATCGGAACCGGAAGAAGAATCGGAACCGGATGAAGAAATAGAACCAGTGGGGGAAATAATAAAACGGTTAAGTAAAAGAAAATCCTCAACCAATCGACCAAGGTTAATTATGGTCAATGGTATTTCCGCCAAGGAAGCAAAATATTGGGAGGATTACCAATTCTCTGATGAATCGGATTCCGACGAGAATTCCGATGATGTTATAGAAATTACCCCAACTAAATTTAAAAATGCAAAAGAAAATAATAAGGGAAAGGGCATAAAAATAGAGAAATCTAATTCCGACCCCGATGAACTTTATATGTATCGTCAACCCCCGAAGTCCTTAAGTTGTAACAATGACCCGGGAACCTCTAAACCACCAGGTTTTTCTAAACCAATGTGGAAAACGACGGCTCGTATTAGGGGAACATCATATATCCCTAGAAACTTGGCAAAACGAACTAAAACCGAAGAAGAAGAAACAAGCGAGTCGGAATAAGATAGTTGTATTCGTGTGGTGTAATATATGTAATATAGTGTGCTTATGCTTTAAGATATATGTAAAAATTGCTTGTATTAATAAGTATTTTTTTTTATTTTATGAATCTAACTCTTGTCTATTTTACAGTATAAAAACACAAAATGGATAGACAACACAATATTTTAAGAGACCTACCCGGAGACATGATTGATGAAATCTTGTCTAGAGTCGGTCAGAATTCTTCGGCACAACTATTTAAGGCGAGATCAGTTTGTAAGACATTTGAAGAGCGTTCCAAGAATGCCTTGGTTTATAAAAGGCTTTCATTTGAAAGATGGGGGATATCACATTGGGAAACCCATAAGTTACGATGTGTTTACTTTGACGCATATATTGCGGGGAACCCAAATGCTATTTTACGCAACGAGTTAAGAAATTATTTCGACTCAATGTATCCGAATATAGGACTTCGTGATTTAGAAAAAGCGGCTAACATGCAACATAAAGAAGCATGTTATGCTTACGGATTAGTAATGTTCGCTTCTCACCAAAGTGAGAACAAGAACATCGGGCTACAACTATTAAACAAAACGTTCCCACAAGTGACGGAGTCAGTAATTGGGGTAAGAAATGAGGTTTTTAGATTGTTACGGGACTGTTGGACATTACGTAACCCTCGTCCCTTTGACGATGTTACAACACGCTGTCTTATCAACGGCCATAACGGTTATGTTCCACAAGACCAAGGATGAGAAGTAATCCTAGTAAAACCAGAATGCAAGACTTGTTTCTGGATGTATGAATTACGTGTCTTTATTGCCTTTGCTGAACAACTTGTGTACTAGCTAGAATTATCTTCACAACCATCTTGTATCAAATTTATTGTGTGCTATATTTCTTGCTATATGTAAAATAAGCGGTATTGTAAGTTTGTAAAATATTGTGTAAAAGTTTGAACACGAAATATTATTATAATCAGTTTTTCATATAGAATTGTAGTAGTTGAATTGTATATTAGCTACTAAGTATGAACTTAACGGGTAGGTACTACCGGAATTTAAACTTATAAAACGCTAATATGAAGAAAAAGCTTTTATAAATGAGTTCATATTATGCTACGAAATACTATTAACTACTCTTAATATTCTGTATGATTAACTTGTTCCATTTGACTATTTTGAAGGAAATGGCACCGACTACTCGACACACCGTGAATATGAATGAAGAGGAATTCCGTACTTTTCTAGCTTCAAACATAGCCGCAGTACAGGCTGCGCTACATACCAACAATAACCTTGGATCTAGCAGTACAGGAAATCGTGTAGGATGCACCTACAAAGAATTCACTGCCTGCAAACCTTTGGAATTTGATGGAACCGAAGGACCAATCGGATTGAAACGGTGGACCGAGAAGGTCGAATCGGTGTTTGCCATAAGTAAGTGTACTGAAGAGGACAAAGTGAAGTATGCTACGCATACCTTCACAGGTTCTGCGTTAACATGGTGGAATACCTATCTAGAGCAAGTGGGACAAGACGATGCGTACGCACTACCGTGGTCAGCATTCAAGCACTTGATGAACGAGAAGTACCGTCCCAGAACCGAGGTCAATAAGCTCAAGACAGAACTTAGAGGGTTACAAACCCAAGGATTTGATATTACCACGTACGAAAGACGATTCACAGAATTGTGCCTATTGTGTCCGGGAGCATTCGAAGATGAGGAAGAGAAGATCGACGCGTTTGTGAAAGGATTACCGAAAAGAATCCAAGAAGATATAAGTTCACACGAGCCCGCCTCCATACAACAGGCATGTAGAATGGCTCACAAACTAGTGAACCAGATTGAAGAAAGAATTAAAGAACAGACTGCTGAAGAGGCCAATGTGAAGCAAGTCAAAAGAAAGTGGGAGGAAAACGGTGATAAGAATCACCAATACAACAACAACAGCAATTACAACAGTAATCGCAACAATTATCCCAACAATCGCAACATCAATCGCAACTACAACAAACGGCCCAACAACAACAACAACAACAACAACAACAACAACAACAACAACTACAACAATCATCCCAACAACAATAATAACCGCAACAACAACAACAATCAAAAGCAGCTATGCCAAAGGTGTGAAAAGTATCACTCGGGGTTCTGCACCAAATTTTGCAACAAGTGTAAAAGAAATGGTCATAGCGCGGTGAAGTGTGAGGTCTACGGACCAGGGGTTAATAGAACGAAAGGAACAAATGGTGTCGGAACGAGTAATGGCGGAGCAAGTAGTGTCGGAGCAAGTTATGCCAATGTAGTTTGTTATAAATGTGGAAAACCGGGCCACATTATTAGAAATTGCCCGAACCAGGAGAACACGAATGGACAAGGCCGCGGAAGAGTTTTCAATATTAATGCGGCAGAGGCACAGGAAGACCCGGAGCTTGTTACGGGTACGTTTCTTATTGACAATAAATCTGCTTACGTTTTATTTGATTCGGGTGCGGATAGAAGCTATATGAGTAGAGATTTTTGTGCAAAATTAAGTTGTCCATTGACGCCTTTGGATAGTAAATTTTTACTCGAATTAGCAAATGGTAAATTAATTTCAGCAGATAATATATGTCGGAATCGAGAAATTAAACTGGTTAACGAAACATTTAAGATTGATTTGATACCAGTAGAGTTAGGGAGTTTTGATGTGATAATCGATATGGACTGGTTGAAAGAAGTGAAAGCAGAGATCGTTTGTTACAAAAATGCAATTCGCATTATACGAGAAAAAGGAAAACCCTTAATGGTGTACGGAGAAAAGGGCAACACGAAGCTACATCTTATTAGTAATTTGAAGGCACAAAAACTAATAAGAAAAGGTTGCTATGCTGTTCTAGCACACGTCGATAAAGTACAAACTGAAGAAAAGAGCATCAATGATGTTCCCATTGCAAAAGAATTTCCCGATGTATTTCTGAAAGAATTACCGGGATTACCCCCACATCGATCCGTTGAATTTCAAATAGATCTTGTACCAGGAGCTGCACCAATAGCTCGTGCTCCTTACATACTCGCACCCAGCGAGATGAAAGAACTGCAAAGCCAATTACAAGAACTTTTAGAGCGTGGTTTCATTCGACCAAGCACATCACCGTGGGGAGCTCCTGTTTTGTTTGTCAAGAAGAAAGATGGTACATTCAGGTTGTGTATCGACTACCGAGAGTTGAACAAACTTACCATCAAGAACCGCTACCCACTACCGAGAATCGACGACTTATTTGATCAACTACAAGGCTCGTCTGTTTATTCAAAGATTGACTTATGTTCCGGGTATCATCAAATGCGGGTGAAAGAAGATGATATTCCAAAGACTGCTTTCAGAACACGTTACGGTCATTACGAGTTTATGGTCATGCCGTTTGGTTTAACTAATGCACCAGCTGTGTTCATGGACCTTATGAACCGAGTGTGTGGACCATACCTTGACAAGTTTGTCATTGTTTTCATTGATGACATACTTATTTACTCAAAGAATGACCAAGAACACGGTGAACATTTGAGAAAGGTGTTAGAAGTATTGAGGAAGGAAGAATTGTACGCTAAGTTTTCAAAGTGTGCATTTTGGTTGGAAGAAGTTCAATTCCTCGGTCACATAGTGAACAAAGAAGGTATTAAGGTGGATCCGGCAAAGATAGAAACTGTTGAAAAGTGGGAAACCCCGAAAACTCCGAAACACATACGCCAGTTTTTAGGACTAGCTGGTTACTACAGAAGGTTCATCCAAGACTTTTCCAGAATAGCAAAACCCTTGACTGCATTAACGCATAAAGGGAAGAAATTTGAATGGAATGATGAACAAGAGAAAGCGTTTCAGTTATTGAAGAAAAAGCTAACTACGGCACCTATATTGTCATTGCCTGAAGGGAATGATGATTTTGTGATTTATTGTGACGCATCAAAGCAAGTTCTCGGTTGTGTATTAATGCAACGAACGAAGGTGATTGCTTATGCGTCTAGACAATTGAAGATTCACGAACAAAATTATACGACGCATGATTTGGAATTAGGCGCGGTTGTTTTTGCATTAAAGACTTGGAGGCACTACTTATATGGGGTCAAAAGTATTATATATACCGACCACAAAAGTCTTCAACACATATTTAATCAGAAACAACTGAATATGATGCAGCGTAGGTGGATTGAATTGTTGAATGATTACGACTTTGAGATTCGTTACCACCCGGGAAAGGCAAATGTGGTTGCCGATGCCTTGAGCAGGAAGGACAGAGAACCCATTCGAGTAAAATCTATGAATATAATGATTCATAATAACCTTACTACTCAAATAAAGGAGGCGCAACAAGGAGTTTTAAAAGAGGGAAATTTAAAGGATGAAATACCCAAAGGATCGGAGAAGCATCTTAATATTCGAGAAGACGGAACCCGGTATAGGGCTGAAAGGATTTGGGTACCAAAATTTGGAGATATGAGAGAAATGGTACTTAGAGAAGCTCATAAAACCAGATACTCAATACATCCTGGAACGGGGAAGATGTACAAGGATCTCAAGAAACATTTTTGGTGGCCGGGTATGAAAGCCGATGTTGCTAAATATGTAGGAGAATGTTTGACATGTTCTAAGGTCAAAGCTGAGCATCAGAAACCATCAGGTCTACTTCAACAACCCGAAATCCCGGAATGGAAATGGGAAAACATTACCATGGATTTCATCACTAAATTGCCAAGGACTGTAAGTGGTTTTGATACTATTTGGGTAATAGTTGATCGTCTCACCAAATCAGCACACTTCCTGCCAATAAGAGAAGATGACAAGATGGAGAAGTTAGCACGACTGTATTTGAAGGAAGTCGTCTCCAAACATGGAATACCAATCTCTATTATCTCTGATAGGGATGGTAGATTTATTTCAAGATTCTGGCAGACATTACAGCAAGCATTAGGAACTCGTCTAGACATGAGTACTGCCTATCATCCACAAACTGATGGGCAAAGCGAAAGGACGATACAAACGCTTGAAAACATGCTACGAGCATGTGTTATTGATTTCGGAAACAGTTGGGATCGACATCTACCGTTATCAGAATTTTCCTACAACAACAGCTACCATTCAAGCATTGAGATGGCGCCGTTTGAAGCACTTTATGGTAGAAAGTGCAGGTCTCCGATTTGTTGGAGTGAAGTGGGGGATAGACAGATTACGGGTCCGGAGATTATACAAGAAACTACCGAGAAGATCATCCAAATTCAACGACGGTTGAAAACCGCCCAAAGTCGACAAAAGAGCTACGCTGACATTAAAAGAAAAGATATAGAATTTGAAATTGGAGAGATGGTCATGCTTAAAGTTTCACCTTGGAAAGGCGTTGTTCGATTTGGTAAACGAGGGAAATTAAATCCAAGGTATATTGGACCATTCAAGATTATTGATCGTGTCGGACTAGTAGCTTACCGACTTAAGTTACCTCAACAACTCGCGGCTGTACATAACACTTTCCACGTCTCGAATTTGAAGAAATGTTTTGCTAAAGAAGATCTCACTATTCCGTTAGATGAAATCCAAATCAACGAAAAACTTCAATTCATCGAAGAACCCGTCGAAATAATGGATCGTGAGGTTAAAAGACTTAAGCAAAACAAGATACCAATTGTTAAGGTTCGATGGAATGCTCGTAGAGGACCCGATTTCACCTGGGAGCGTGAAGATCAGATGAAGAAGAAATACCCGCATCTATTTCCAGAAGATTCGTCAACACCTTCAACAGCTTAAAATTTCGGGACGAAATTTATTTAACGGGTAGGTACTGTAGTGACCCGAACTTTTCCATGTTTATATATATTAATTGAGATTGAAATTTACATGATTAAATGTTTCCAACATGTTAAGCAATCAAACTTGTTAAGACTTGATTAATTGAAATATGTTTCATATAGACAATTGACCACCCAAGTTGACCGGTGATTCACGAACGTTAAAACTTGTAAAAACTATATGATGACATATATATGGATATATATATATATATATATATATATATATATATATATATATATATATATATATATATATATATATATATATATATATATATATATATATATATATATATATATATATATATATATAGTTAACATGATACTATGATAAGTAAACATATCATTAAGTATATTAACAATGAACTACATATGTAAAAACAAGACTACTAACTTAATGATTTTTAAACGAGACATATATGTAACGATTATCGTTGTAAAGACATTTAATGTATATATATCATATTAAGAGATATTCATACATGATAATATCATGATAATATAATAATTTAAAATCTCATTAGATATTATAAACATTGGGTTAACAACATTTAACAAGATCGTTAACCTAAAGGTTTCAAAACAACACTTACATGTAACGACTAACGATGACTTAACGACTCAGTTAAAATGTATATACATGTAGTGTTTTAATATGTATTTATACACTTTTTAAAGACTTCAATACACTTATCAAAATACTTCTACTTAACAAAAATGCTTACAATTACATCCTCGTTCAGTTTCATCAACAATTCTACTCGTATGCACCCGTATTCGTACTCGTACAATACACATCTTTTAGATGTATGTACTATTGGTATATACACTCCAATGATCAGCTCTTAGCAGCCCATGTGAGTCACCTAACACATGTGGGAACCATCATTTGGCAACTAGCATGAAATATCTCATAAAATTACAAAAATATGAGTAATCATTCATGACTTATTTACATGAAAACAAAATTACATATCCTTTATATCTAATCCATACACCAACGACCAAAAACACCTACAAACACTTTCATTCTTCAATTTTCTTCATCTACTTGATCTCTCTCAAGTTCTATCTTCAAGTTCTAAGTGTTCTTCATATATTCTACAAGTTCTAGTTACATAAAATCAAGAATACTTTCAAGTTTGCTAGCTCACTTCCAATCTTGTAAGGTGATCATCCAACCTCAAGAAACCTTTGTTTCTTACAGTAGGTTATCATTCTAATACAAGGTAATAATCATATTCAAACTTTGGTTCAATTTCTATAACTATAACAATCTTATTTCAAGTGATGATCTTACTTGAACTTGTTTTCGTGTCATGATTCTGCTTCAAGAACTTCGAGCCATCCAAGGATCCGTTGAAGCTAGATCCATTTTTCTATTTTCCAGTAGGTTTATCCAAGGAACTTAAGCTAGTAATGATGTTCATAACATCATTCGATTCATATATATAAAGCTATCTTATTCGAAGGTTTAAACTTGTAATCACTAGAACATAGTTTAGTTAATTCTAAACTTGTTCGCAAACAAAAGTTAATCCTTATAACTTGACTTTTAAAATCAACTAAACACATGTTCTATATCTATATGATATGCTAACTTAATGATTTAAAACCTGGAAACACGAAAAACACCGTAAAACCGGATTTACGCCGTCGTAGTAACACCGCGGGCTGTTTTGGGTTAGTTAATTAAAAACTATGATAAACTTTGATTTAAAAGTTGTTATTCTGAGAAAATGATTTTTATTATGAACATGAAACTATATCCAAAAATTATGGTTAAACTCAAAGTGGAAGTATGTTTTCTAAAATGGTCATCTAGACGTCGTTCTTTCGACTGAAATGACTACCTTTACAAAAACGACTTGTAACTTATTTTTCCGACTATAAACCTATAATTTTTCTGTTTAGATTCATAAAATAGAGTTTAATATGAAACCATAGCAATTTGATTCACTCAAAACGGATTTAAAATGAAGAAGTTATGGGTAAAACAAGATTGGATAATTTTTCTCATTTTAGCTACGTGAAAATTGGTAACAAATCTATTCCAGCCATAACTTAATCAACTTGTATTGTATATTATGTAATCTTGAGATACCATAGACACGTATACAATGTTTCGATCTATCATGTCGATACATCTATATATATTTCGGAACAACCATAGACACTCTATATGTGAATGTTGGAGTTAGCTATACAGGGTTGAGGTTGATTCCAAAATATATATAGTTTGAGTTGTGATCAATACTGAGATACGTATACACTGGGTCGTGGATTGATTCAAGATAATATTTATCGATTTATTTCTGTACATCTAACTGTGGACAACTAGTTGTAGGTTACTAACGAGGACAGCTGACTTAATAAACTTAAAACATCAAAATATATTAAAAGTGTTGTAAATATATTTTGAACATACTTTGATATATATGTATATATTGTTATAGGTTCGTGAATCAACCAGTGGCCAAGTCTTACTTCCCGACGAAGTAAAAAATCTGTGAAAGTGAGTTATAGTCCCACTTTTAAAATCTAATATTTTTGGGATGAGAATACATGCAGGTTTTATAAATGATTTACAAAATAGACACAAGTACGTGAAATTACATTCCATGGTTGAATTATCGAAATCGAATATGCCCCTTTTTATTAAGTCTGGTAATCTAAGAATTAGGGAACATACACCCTAATTGACGCGAATCCTAAAGATAGATCTATTGGGCCTAACAAACCCCATCCAAAGTACCGGATGCTTTAGTACTTCGAAATTTATATCATATCCGAAGGGTGTCCCGGAAAGATGGGGATATTCTTATATATGCATCTTGTTAATGTCGGTTACCAGGTGTTCACCATATGAATGATTTTTATCTCTATGTATGGGATGTGTATTGAAATATGAAATCTTGTGGTCTATTATTATGATTTGATATATATAGGTTAAACCTATAACTCACCAACATTTTTGTTGACGTTTTAAGCATGTTTATTCTCAGGTGATTATTAAGAGCTTCCGCTGTCGCATACTTAAATAAGGACGAGATTTGGAGTCCATGCTTGTATGATATTGTGTAAAAACTGCATTCAAGAAACTTATTTTGTTGTAACATATTTGTATTGTAAACCATTATGTAATGGTCGTGTGTAAACAGGATATTTTAGGTTATCATTCTTTGATAATCTACGTAAAGCTTTTTAAACCTTTATTGATGAAAAAAAGGTTATGGTTTGTTTTAAAATGAATGCAGTCTTTGAAAAACGTCTCATATAGAGGTCAAAACCTCGCAACGAAATCAATTAATATGGAACGTTTTTAATCAATAAGAACGGGACATTTCAGTTGCCTCGGTTGTATCGTCAGATAACCAGTTTGTTTCAACCACGAGGTTAAAACTTCCCAGTTTAATAGTTCTATAGAGTACACATTTCCTAAGGAAGGTACAGGATTATAATCGTTGTAACTAAATTCTCTAGCGTTAAAGCTTCTTTCAGCACGGGTGTTGACAGTATATATAGAAAGTATGATTGATGAGTAAGAACAAACTCGTGATGAACTTCATGGAGAACAAAAATGAACAAGGTGGAATGGCAACTCAAATAAAACCCAATATTTAATCAAAAAAAGTTGGTGCAAACTTTTAAACGTATGTGTCTCGCAGAAAACAAAGGAAATGTAGTTCACGTCAATACATTCAATGTCGATCGGCAGTATCTTTAGGTATAATGAAAATGATTACCGTTTGAGAAAAGTACGTTAGAACAAAATGAGAAGGGATACGGTAATAAGTAGTACTTACTAGTAGCAATGAGTGGTGGTGTTAGCGATAAGTAGCGATAGGTTGTGATGAGCAGTGATGATAGTAGTGACGAATAAGTTATTAGATAACATGCTCACATCATAAAAATTTGAACATGTATATTAATGTGCACAATAATACATATTAGTTATCATTCGGTAGGCTCGTGTTGGGAAACAAAATCGTGAACTGCGGTTGGCGGAATGATAGGTAAGTTGGAAATCGAGTAGACAATATCCACTATGTATTGTTCGGGCTGTTACCAGGAATTCCTCCTCTAAAGACGTATCAGAAATGAGTTGGGATGCACAGTGGCGAGTAGTAAAGCGTGGAGGTGCTAGTAGTGACGATTAGTACTTAGTAGTGGTAAGTAGTAATGAGTAGTATTTAGTAGTAGAAAGTAGCAAGGGGTAGCATTAAGTAGTATTTAGTAATGACAAGCAGTGAGAAATAGTGATCAGTCGTGACTAGCAGTGAGAGGCGGCGTTGTGTAGTAGCTAGCAGCGATAAACAGTACTGAGTAGTGGTATAAGATGACGAGTGTGTCCAAGTAGTGTCTTTGTAGTGACAAGTAGTTGTCGGTGGTGGCGGACAATGTCGAGTAGTGACGAGTTGTGACATTATTACAAGTTTCCTATAAGTTATAATAACAGTTAATTCGCATAGTGTAAGTTCCTACTCATGTTTGAGATTATACGATTTATGTTCTAAACATTGTTTATCCAAGTAACCTACTTGACCCGCTCCCAATTCCTTACTTGCAATGTCGGAACTTCTATATGAGTTACCGTCATGTAATCCTGATCATTACATTACGCTATCTCATATTTCCATTCGACATTGTTCTATAAGTTCAAGATAGCGTAGTCAACATAATTCAATTAAATCTGGCGTCGCTTGTACGTATACGATTCGTAATATAGTGTTTAGTTCAAGTCCATATCGTATGGGTATAAGTTGTATATGTACATGGTGTAATGTGTAGCCCTACATGTAGCATAGTGACGCAAACATTGCAAGTATGGTGCATAAAAGTCATCCAAGACACACAGTTATAGACTAGACCGACTAATGCGCCCTACGGTTAGACACACTAATGCATCCTAGTTCCCTATAGCCAAAGCTCTGATACCAACTTTAACACCCCGTCTAAATCCATTAACGGTATGTTAACTCTGGACCCAGTGCTTGGCTCGACTTCTACGTAACAGCAAAGTTTTATAGTGGAAGCAATTAATACATGAGAATAAAACACGCAAAACGGATCAACAATAATGTTGAGTCAATCTACAGGTTTTAGATAAACAATATTGTATGTTTAAGAAATGATTTTTCGAAAAACATTTATTAGTGAAAGACCACCAAGGTTTAATGTTAAAAGTTTGAAGACAACACCGTGTCCTGTTTCAAATGTTTGTAGACGCTATCATGTCAAGTTTCAAATATTTGTAGACAATACCATGTCAAGTTTTATCTCATTTGTTTGTAACCCACAATTTTAAATAACGTAATATAGTATCTGAAAAACATTATTCAGAAAAATAATTTAATCGCTTTTGACCACAAGATTTCAATACGCACAACCCGAAGTTGCAAAATGTTTACATAATCCATGAGCACCTGAATACTAACAATGACCTGAGTATAGAAACCACTACACTCCCTTTACCCCATAAAAATGTTATACACTTGTTCGAGTGTATTTAATATTCAAAGTAAATGCGCCACGGTTAATATTGTTTGGACGAGGTTTGTCTAACCTAACGGATCCGTCCATCTAAATTGTGCTTACCCGAAGGTAATAAAAGTATTCAAGCTAGGGGCTTTTTGAACAAAACTCAATATGTATAATAATCACTTGTGTCAAACATAAAAGCATTTGTAAAATGTAAATGATCAGCGTGTATTCTCATCCCAAAAACAGTAAGTAAAAGTGGTACTGTAGACTCACTTTTGAATAGCTCTTGAACAAAAGTAAGCAAGTAAATTGTATAGTTTATATCCGAGTAAGGCAACCTAAGTATACGTATATAGGTTGGTCATTATTTTTGTCTTATAACATAGTGGTTTCATAGAGTAAGTTTTCTTATTGCTCGACTCGCCGCGTTTCAAAGTAAAAGTCAACACATAGTCAACTAATTCATGCAAGTCAACAAAAGTCAACCAAAGTCAAACCAAAAGTCAAACCTGGTCAAGGTGGTCAAATAAAGTCAACATTAGTAGGTTCATGTCAAATGTAGGTCAACATGTCAAATCTAAGTCAACTAACTCGTTTCACATCAAAGTTTGTCAAATACGCGATCACAGTTTATCGTCTAGAATAACGTTCATGTATAAGTTGCAAACAATGCACAATATCTCATAGCACATAACACATGGTAGTATGAAAAGCTCCAGATCTTAAATAGACATTAAAAGTTTCCAAAAATAAATAGCAGGGTCTCATACGATATCTACAAGTCGGGTTTCAGAATGGACGCATTTATGATTCACTAAATCAGTTTCTGACTGCGCACCAATCTCGTATCGGCTATAACCAGAGATAGGGACATGCAAATCAAGCTAGGTCAATGGCCATGGTTCAAGGACAAATCAATTTACCACATATCCAAAATTAAACCATTTTTGTTTAGCCAATTTGTACATTTATTTCAATCAATTTGGACATTCTGTTTTAGCTCAAATCAGAAGTCACCAAAACTATGGCCTTAGTATGCACAATGGATCAGTTTTCACAACTTGAAATAAACTAGACTTAAGTCAAAAAACATACAAAGTTCAATATTACAGAAGGCCAAAGTCTCAAAAGGTCCATAACTCATGCTATAAAGCTATAGGTGCATACTTTACAGATTTGGACTGGAGGTTATCGTTTTGATTCGCATATTACATAAGTTTCACAAATCCAAATGATGCAAGGCATAGATGAAAAGTTAAATATAACATGTGAATTTTCCATAAATGCAAAGTCCTAAATCATCATCTCATGGCAAATGAATTAAAATAGTTAATTTCAAGATAATGATCAAATTAGTTTTTCATGTTCATTCAATTAAGCATAACGGAAGCTCTACAAATCCAAATCACATGAAATCCTAGTCCAACTTGAGTTTTTTTAAGTCCTCTATCCATTTATGGTCAGTATGCAAATCAATTTCGTGCACAATTTTCCAGAATTCGACATTTTCACATATTCATCAACAAAACATCAATCAATCATATCTTAATTATATGGAAACGAAAATACGCGAATCCAAAGCCTAAAATTATCAATTTTTCGAGAGGATTTCAATTATATAATAATATTTAACATTCAAGAAAGTCAAGTTTCTATAAATCACACAAAACAAATTCGAGATTAACCCTAATCACATCCTACGATTAAATTAACGACAACAATCAACAATAACGCGTGAGGACTTGAGCAATTGACAACTTACACTATCAAACATCTATAAAATCAGGTTTTAAAAGTTAGGGTTTATGCAAATATACCTCTAAATCACAATCAATTAATAGCTCCGCGTAGAGGATGATAAGAGCAATCGATTTCGTGTTGAATGCAAAAGCTAATAAGCAAAATTGACTGGTGATTTTGGGATGGTGATGGTCGACGTACGCAAGAGAGGGAGGAGGGAAAAAAAATGTTGACTGAAAATTAGGTTTAGGGGATTATAAGTAGTGATTTAGGTTACTGATTATTTAAGTTAAACCCTAAACTCACGCACTAGTACAAATAAGCCCAAAAAAAGAAATAAATGGGGAGGGGGTGGTGTGGGTCGTGTAACATCCCGCGATTTTCCGTTAAATTTATTTTTAACACTGTCTTTTTTTTTTAAATAATATCCCTCGTTATTTAATTTTAACGTCACCCGTTTACACGAGCGTTTTTTTTTAAAATATTCGTTTGGTTAATTCCCGCACCCGCTTTGAAACTCGAGGGACCAAAGTTGCAAAGGGGCCTAACTAGTGACTAGGTCAACTAGTCAAACCCCATCTCATTCATTCATTTTCACCAACACTTTCACCTTCTTCCTCCCTTTTTCTCTCTACTTCCCTTTTATGAACACAAAACCCTCAAACACAAATTCATCATCTAAAACCGAATCATGGAGCAAACATCAAAACAAATTGTACTTTTGGAATCCTCGTTTCATCCTCTTCGATTTGATACTAGTCTCATGGCATGGGGTAAGAATTTCTCATGAAACCATAACTTGTTAAATTCATTTTTAGACTTGTCAAGTGGTTAATTAGTGTCTATGGCTCGTAGGGATGTCGTGTATGTAATTTGTATGCTCGTTCTTCGTGTTTTGAAAATATGACATGAACACCCAAATGGGTCTAGCTTAATCTTGAGTTTTGGTTGCTCAAATGATGTTATAAGATAAAGTGTATGTGTTAAAAGTGTTAGTTACTTCATTAGCTTCGTTTTGATATGTTGGATGATGAAAAACTAGCTCAATAACATGAAATGTGTTTTTGGTGAATCGATTATCGTTTTGGTAGGAACTTGATGCGGTTGAATGCTAGTTGAGACACTTGTTTGAATGTATGCTAGTTAACTAGTTAAATTGTATGCGTAAATAGCTTCGAAATGGTGTGATGTATGCTAGCGTTTGATTAGTGAATCATAAGTCTCATTTGTGTCGAAATTGATTTTGAAACGATAACGTGGCTAGTGATTTTGACATAGTAAATGTTTATTGAAACTTGGAATATGCGTCTAGTTGCAATGTATGCGTTATTACCTTCAAAACGTCATATCATTTGTATGTTAAAAGTTCCCGAATCATAAAATGCGTTTCTTTGATTTTTGGTTGAAAATGATGAACTTTGATGATGTTTTCGATTTGGAAATTGTCGGTTATGATCTATGAAAAGTGTTTAGTTGTATTCCTTGTTAAAATACCTTTCCAACGATATAAGATACATGTTTAGGAGATTTGCGGTTTGTGAGTTAGGAATTTTTGAAGTTGGATTCATGCATAAGTTGAAAACTGCAGAAAATAGCTGAACAGCATGGTGCGCGGCGCGCACCTCACCCCGCGCGGCGCGCAAATGGGTCTGGCCAGATTCTGCTCACTTTGTCACTTTTCACGCGAAATGTTTGACTAGCTATCGACCTCCGATTCACATGAAACTTGTTCTAATATGCTTATATATGAATAACTAGCATAGAAAAATAGTTCGGGACCCGACCCGAACGCGTTGACTTTTTCGTTGACTTTGACCAAGTTTGACTTTTAGTCAAACTTAACCAAACTTTTATACAATCATTCTAACATGCTTTTATACTTGTTTCTTGTATGAAACTTGACAACGTGATTCACATGCTATACTTAATCGAGTCGTAACGAGCCATAGGACTAATTGAACACATTTCACCCGACCTTGTGTCGTAACCAGTTAATTGATATAACTTACTTGTTTAGGTCAAGGCTAAGCAACTTTCATGCACACGTTTACTTTGTGAAGTACTTTTATACTCGTGCACTCGAGGTGAGATCATAGTCCCACTTTTACTCTTTTAAACTTACTTTTGGGATGAGAAAACATAAACGATTCTTTTGAACTAAGTGAACACAAGAACGGGAAAACAAACATTCTACATACGAGTTTAGAACGAAAATCCTCAATCCGATTATCATTAGTTACATCAGATGGTGTAAGCGAGAACTTATGTTATATGGCCATATGGGTTTGACAAACTCTCATTCAAACGGTTCGCTACCGTTTACGAATGAAATATATTTTCGGGAACAGTGTTGTTCTAGCACTAATTGATGGGGTATTCAACGGACGGAACGTTAAGCTTTGATAATTGGGTGCTCGTGAATATTAACTTTTAGAATGTACTACTATTATTTCAACTTTGCAAATCTTGTGGTTCGACTTACTTTACTTTTACTCACTTACTCAAACCTATGATTTCACCAACGTTTTTGCGTTGACAGATTCTTCTATGTTTTCTCAGGTTTTCACATGGCTATTTGTTACACGCTTCCGCACTCTTTGATTACTTGATTGGAGTCTACCATGCATGCATACGCTAGGGATAGCATTTTTGGATTCAAACTTTTGTCTACTTACTTACGCTATTTATAGCAACTGTGGTTTCAAACTAATTATGTCGCAAGTTATTTCATTCATACTTTATAACTTTGTAAACTTAAACTTATTGTCGATCCGTTTGTTAAACTAAACTTTGTACCTTTCAAATGAACGCGGCATAATTTTGGTCAAACGAGTCTCATATAGGGACTACGACCACGCAACGGGACCTAAGTTAACGACACCGTCAATAACGGTTTTGGTCGGGTCGTTACAAGTGGTATCAGAGCGTTGGTTGTAGGGAACTAGGATGTGCATTAGTGTGTCAAACAGAGTCGTTAGGACGCATTAGTGAGTCTAGACTACAATCGGATAGTTAGCATTTGCATTCTGACATACATTTGCTATAGATAGCACTTACTTGACTACTTGTGCATTATACTTGAATCATTCTTAGGCAAACTTTTTAATGGTACCCAACCTTCATCATACGAACTCGTATTCCGCCACTTTTTGGTAACACACGTAAATTCATGATTCGTACACGTATGGATGACGATGACTTCATTAGTCACACTTGTTCGGGAACTCTGTCTCCCGGATTATTATTTGCCACCATTTCAACTTACTATCGGTTTCCCACTGGTGTTTCTTACTATCTACTTTTTGGTGTTATTACCATCACTACTCTAGGTGAGTATCGTCATCAACATTTATCACTACGGTTGCGTGCTACTCGTTATCATGACTCGTTACTCTTTTCATACCTGAATACATTATTGTCTGACTCGAACCACATTGACGTGAACAATCATTTATACACTTACCTCGGGGAACGCTTCCTTAGATTTGCAGAAATTCTTTCGATTTAATATGAGTCACGTTTGAGACGTCGTTACATTTTGTTCATTTTAGGTCTTCACGATGACACGAACTTGAATCTATGGAGTGATGTGGGAATGGAGGTATGAGTTAGCGTAATATAACGACACTCGATCAACGTGGTTATATTACGGTAAGACATACCAAAGTTCTAGTGACACGTGATGGTGGTTAGACTCGATCAACCTAAACACCACCATGAGCCATGTACATGACTCCATCTATTCATGTTTAGACATCTGAAAACTCCGAGAATATTGATAACAACCATACCGGGGACACACCTTCGATTTTTTTTTGTCGAACTATACTTATGCTTCCGAATGAATTTCCGATTCCTTTCGACTTCAACCGTATGTTACACGTGTATACTATCTCGTCCTCGCACAGTCTTATTGACTAACTACAATTTACTCGTTATGCTCGCATCGAGGCGGAAACTTCTCTCGCCTTACACTCGTAATTCTGGTTCAGGAAATCTTTTATTTTAAATTCTCAATGGAGAGAGACTCTTCACGTTATACTAGTATTCACCTCGAGGGTGAATAGTCTCGACGAACGTATTTGGAAACCGATAAATCTTCCGCGACGCTAATTTTCTTGAGAAACTTGTCCTAACAAACTTGTTCAAATATACCTTACGGAATGTACTTTGTTTCGGATCGAGATCCTCGTTTCACTTCTAGATTTCGGAGTGCCTTACAAAAAGCCTCGGGACCACGTTTAGACATGAGTACCGCGTACCATCCAAAACCCGACGGACCGAACAAACATACGATTCAAACCTTGGAAACTGTAATACGAATTTGTGTTACCAACTTCAAACCACTTGAGAAAAGTCTTGCCTTTAACCAGAATCTCTTACCACGATAGTTATCATTCGATTCTTAACATCACACCTTTTGAAACCACATGTGACCGGAAACGTCATTCTCTTTTGTCGAACAAAGTAAACGATGATCAATTCACCGGGGCCGAGTTTATTCATGAGCAACTGAGAAAATTTATTCATATTCAAGAAAGACCCAACACGACTCGTAGTCGCCCAGAGAGCTTGCCAATGTTAGACGTAAACCTTTCGAGTTCCATGTGGGAAACCGCGTCACGTTAGAAGTCGCACCTTGAGGAGGTGTAAACCGTTTCGGGAAACATAGGAATGCTAAATCCGCGATATACTAATCCTTTTTGAAACCATGGAGCGTATGGTACCCGTTGCTTGTCATCTAGATTTTCCGACTCATTTGAGTCTCCGTTCATCCTACATAGAACCTGAAGACGTAATTTGCTGTTCCCTTCGATGAGCTTGCTATCGATGGTACACTCCACTTCCTAGGAGAACCGGTTGAAATTATGAATCGTGAAACCAAACTTCAAACCAACGTAAAAATCCCGACCGTCGAAGTTCGTTGAAATGCCCAAGGACGTACCTTCACTTATCCGTAGAATTTACAACGCAAGATCTCGAGGAAGATTCAACAACTACTACTTCCAACTAAATTTCGGGACGAAATTTCTTTTAAGGTGTAGGTAATGTAACATCCCGCGTTTTTCCGTTAAATTTATTTTTAACACTGTCTTTTTTTTTTAAATAATATCCCTCGTTATTTAATTTTAACGTCACCCGTTTACACGAGCGTTTTTTTTTAAAATATTCGTTTGGTTAATTCCCGCACCCGCTTTGAAACTCGAGGGACCAAAGTTGCAAAGGGGCCTAACTAGTGACTAGGTCAACTAGTCAAACCCCATCTCATCCATTCATTTTCACCAACACTTTCACCTTCTTCCTCCCTTTTTCTCTCTACTTCCCTTTTATGAACACAAAACCCTCAAACACAAATTCATCATCTAAAACCGAATCATGGAGCAAACATCAAAACAAATTGTACTTTTGGAATCCTCGTTTCATCCTCTTCGATTTGATACAAGTCTCATGGCATGGGGTAAGAATTTCTCATGAAACCCTAACTTGTTAAATTCGTTTTTAGACTTGTCAAGTGGTTAATTAGTGTCTATAGCTCGTAGGGATGTCGTGTATGTAATTTGTATGCTCGTTCTTCGTGTTTTGAAAATATGACATGAACACCCAAATGGGTCTAGCTTAATCTTGAGTTTTGGTTGCTCAAATGATGTTATAAGATAAAGTGTATGTGTTAAAAGTGTTAGTTACTTCATTAGCTTCGTTTTGATATGTTGGATGATGAAAAACTAGCTCAATAACATGAAATGTGTTTTTGGTGAATCGATTATCGTTTTGGTAGGAACTTGATGCGGTTGAATGCTAGTTGAGACACTTGTTTGAATGTATGCTAGTTAACTAGTTAAATTATATGCGTAAATAGCTTCGAAATGGTGTGATGTATGCTAGCGTTTTATTAGTGAATCATAAGTCTCATTTGTGTCAAAATTGATTTTGAAACGATAACGTGGCTAGTGATTTTGACGTAGTAAATGTTTATTGAAACTTGGAATATGCGTCTAGTTGCAATGTATGCGTTATTACCTTCAAAACGTCATATCATTTGTATGTTAAAAGTTCCCGAATCATAAAATGCGTTTCTTTGATTTTTGGTTGAAAATGATGAACTTTGATGATGTTTTCGATTTGGAAATTGTCGGTTATGATCTATGAAAAGTGTTTAGTTGTATTCCTTGTTAAAATACCTTTCCAACGATATAAGATACATGTTTAGGAGATTTGCGATTTGTGAGTTAGGAATTTTTGAAGTTGGATTCGTGCATTAGTTGAAAACTGCAGAAAATAGCTGAACAGCATGGTGCGCGGCGCGCACCTCACCCCGCGCGGCGCGCAAATGGGTCTGGCCAGATTCTGCTCACTTTGTCACTTTTCACGCGAAATGTTTGACTAGCTATCGACCTCCGATTCACATGAAACTTGTTCTAATATGCTTATATATGAATAACTAGCATAGAAAAATAGTTCGGGACCCGACCCGAACGCGTTGACTTTTTCGTTGACTTTGACCAAGTTTGACTTTTAGTCAAACTTAACCAAAATTTTATACAATCATTCTAACATGCTTTTATACTTGTTTCTTGTATGAAACTTGACAACGTGATTCACATGCTATACTTAATCGAGTCGTAACGAGCCATAGGACTAATTGAACACATTTCACCCGACCTTGTGTCGTAACCGGTTAATTGATATAACTTACTTGTTTAGGTCAAGGCTAAGCAACTTTCATGCACACGTTTACTTTGTGAAGTACTTTTATACTCGTGCACTCGAGGTGAGATCATAGTCCCACTTTTACTCTTTTAAACTTACTTTTGGGATGAGAAAACATAAACGATTCTTTTGAACTAAGTGAACACAAGAACGGGAAAACAAACATTCTACATACGAGTTTAGAACGAAAATCCTCAATCCGATTATCATTAGTTACATCAGATGGTGTAAGCGAGAACTTATGTTATATGGACATATGGGTTTGACAAACCCTCATTCAAACGGTTCGCTACCGTTTACGAATGAAATATATTTTCGGGAACAGTGTTGTTCTAGCACTAATTGATGGGGTATTCAACGGACGGAACGTTACGCTTTGATAATTGGGTGCTCGTGAATATTAACTTTTAGAATGTACTACTATTATTTCAACTTTGCAAATCTTGTGGTTCGACTTACTTTACTTTTACTCACTTACTCAAACCTATGATTTCACCAACGTTTTTGCGTTGACAGATTCTTCTATGTTTTCTCAGGTTTTCACATGGCTATTTGTTACACGCTTCCGCACTCTTTGATTACTTGATTGGAGTCTACCATGCATGCATACGCTAGGGATAGCATTTTTGGATTCAAACTTTTGTCTACTTACTTACGCTATTTATAGCAACTGTGGTTTCAAACTAATTATGTCGCAAGTTATTTCATTCATACTTTATAACTTTGTAAACTTAAACTTATTGTCGATCCGTTTGTTAAACTAAACTTTGTACCTTTCAAATGAACGCGGCATAATTTTGGTCAAACGAGTCTCATATAGGGACTACGACCACGCAACGGGACCTAAGTTAACGACGCCTTCAATAACGGTTTTGGTCAGGTCGTTACAGGTCGGCCGAACATGGCCCACATGGGGTTCCCGGGCTCGTCTTTTGCAAAAGCGTGTGCTCGTGGTCCGTTTCAAGTGCCGTTTAAACATACCGAATGCCCGAAATGCTAAACCGATCGTTAAAACGTAACCAAACGTTTAATTTATTAAAAACCCAATAAATTAAATATTTTTAAAAAGTAAATAATTAATAAAATAATTATTAAAATAAGTCCAAGCGTTTCGTTGCACGAAAAGCAGTTTTTGCAGTTATTCAAACCGTAACATTTTTATCGTATTTCTTATCTGAAATATATTTGTCGATTAATATTAACCCATATTAATTTAAATAACCCTCCAGGGATCACGTATGCATTTAATACACTTAAACACATAAAAAGTCAAATAATCACCGTTAAATTAACTAACGGACAGTTAACAGAAGTGACGGAAAAAGCAGGGTTGTTACACTGGTTGTTTTGCTGGGCTACAAGGGTCTCTTGTGAAATGTCCCGTTCTTATTGATTAAAAATGTTCCATATTAATTGATTTCGTTGCGAGGTTTTGACCTCTATATGAGACGTTTTTCAAAGACTGCATTCATTTTAAAACAAACCATAACCTTTATTTCATAAATAAAGGTTTAAAAAGCTTTATGTAGATTATCAAATAATGATAATCTAAAATATCCTGTTTACACACGACCATTACATAAGGGTTTACAATACAAATATGTTACATCGAAATCAGTTTCTTGAATGCAGTTTTTACACAATATCATACAAACATGGACTCCAAATCTTGTCCTTATTTTAGAATGCAACAGCGGAAGCTCTTAGTATTCACCTGAGAATAAACATGCTTTAAACGTCAACAAAAATGTTGGTGAGTTATAGGTTTAACCTATATATATCAAATCGTAACAATAGACCACAAGATTTCATATTTCAATACACATCCCATACATAGAGATAAAAATCATTCATATGGTGAACACCTGGTAACCGACATTAACAAGATGCATATATAAGAATATCCCTATCATTCCGGGACACCCTTCGGATATGATATAAATTTCGAAGTACTAAAGCATCCGGTACTTTGGATGGGGTTTGTTAGGCCCAATAGATCTATCTTTAGGATTCGTGTCAATTAGGGTGTCTGTTCCCTAATTCTTAGATTACCAGACTTAATAAAAAGGGGCATATTCGATTTCGATAATTCAACCATAGAATGTAGTTTCACGTACGTGTGTCTATTTTGTAAATCATTTATAAAACCTGCATGTATTCTCATCCCAAAAATATTAGATTTTAAAAGTGGGACTATAACTCACCTTCACAGATTTTTACTTCGTCGGGAAGTAAGACTTGGCCACTGGTTGATTCACGAACCTATAACAATATATACATGTATATCAAAGTATGTTCAAAATATATTTACAACACTTTTAATATATTTTGATGTTTTAAGTTTATTAAGTCAGCTGTCCTCGTTAGTAACCTACAACTAGTTGTCCACAGTTAGATGTACAGAAATAAATCGATAAATATTATCTTGAATCAATCCACGACCCAGTGTATACGTATCTCAGTATTGATCACAACTCAAACTATATATATTTTGGAATCAACCTCAACCCTGTATAGCTAACTCCAACATTCACATATAGAGTGTCTATGGTTGTTCCGAAATATACATAGATGTTTCGACATGATAGGTCGAAACATTGTATACGTGTCTATGGTATCTCAAGATTACATAATATACAATACAAGTTGATTAAGTTATGGTTGGAATAGATTTGTTACCAATTTTCACGTAGCTAAAATGAGAAAAATTATCCAATCTTGTTTTACCCATAACTTCTTCATTTTAAATCCGTTTTGAGTGAATCAAATTGCTATGGTTTCATATTGAACTCTATTTTATGAATATAAACAGAAAAAGTATAGGTTTATAGTCGGAAAAATAAGTTACAAGTCATTTTTGTAAAGGTAGTCATTTCAGTCGAAAGAACGACGTCTAGATGACCATTTTAGAAAACATACTTCCACTTTGAGTTTAACCATAATTTTTGGATATAGTTTCATGTTCATAATAAAAATTATTTTCTCAGAATAACAACTTTTAAATCAAAGTTTATCATAGTTTTTAATTAACTAACCCAAAACAGCCCGCGGTGTTACTACGACGGCGTAAATCCGGTTTTACGGTGTTTTTCGTGTTTCCAGGTTTTAAATCATTAAGTTAGCATATCATATAGATATAGAACATGTGTTTAGTTGATTTTAAAAGTCAAGTTAGAAGGATTAACTTTTGTTTGCGAACAAGTTTAGAATTAACTAAACTATGTTCTAGTGATTACAAGTTTAAACCTTCGAATAAGATAGCTTTATATGTATGAATCAAATGATGTTATGAACATCATTACTACCTTAAGTTCCTTGGATAAACCTACTGGAAAATAGAAAAATGGATCTAGCTTCAATGGATCCTTGGATGGCTCGAAGTTCTTGAAGCAGAATCATGACACGAAAACAAGTTCAAGTAAGATCATCACTTGAAATAAGATTGTTATAGTTATAGAAATTGAACCAAAGTTTGAATATGATTATTACCTTGTATTAGAATGATAACCTACTGTAAAAAACAAAGATTTCTTGAGGTTGGATGATCACCTTACAAGATTGGAAGTGAGCTAGCAAACTTGAAAGTATTCTTGATTTTATGAAACTAGAACTTTTGGAATTTATGAAGAACACTTAGAACTTGAAGATAGAACTTGAGAGAGATCAATTAGATGAAGAAAATTGAAGAATGAAAGTGTTTGTAGGTGTTTTTGGTCGTTGGTGTATGGATTAGATATAAAGGATATGTAATTTTGTTTTCATGTAAATAAGTCATGAATGATTACTCATATTTTTGTAATTTTATGAGATATTTCATGCTAGTTGCCAAATGATGGTTCCCACATGTGTTAGGTGACTCACATGGGCTGCTAAGAGCTGATCATTGGAGTGTATATACCAATAGTACATACATATAAAAGCTGTGTATTGTACGAGTACGAATACGGGTGCATACGAGTAGAATTGTTGATGAAACTGAACGAGGATGTAATTGTAAGCATTTTTGTTAAGTAGAAGTATTTTAATAAGTGTCTTGAAGTCTTTCAAAAGTGTATGAATACATATTAAAACATTACATGTATATACATTTTAACTGAGTCGTTAAGTCATCGTTAGTCGTTACATGTAAGTGTTGTTTTTAAACCTTTAGGTTAACGGTCTTGTTAAATGTTGTTAACCCAATGTTTATAATATCAAATGAGATTTTAAATTATTATATTATCATGATATTATCCTGTATGAATATCTCTTAATATGATATATATACATTAAATGTCTTTACAACGATAATCGTTACATATATGTCTCGTTTAAAAATCATTAAGTTAGTAGTCTTGTTTTTACATATGTAGTTCATTGTTAATATACTTAATGATATGTTTACCTATCATAGTATCATGTTAACTATATATATATATCCATATATATGTCATCATATAGTTTTTACAAGTTTTAACGTTCGTGAATCACCGGTCAACTTGGGTGGTCAATTGTCTATATGAAACATATTTCAATTAATCAAGTCTTAACAAGTTTGATTGCTTAACATGTTAGAAACATTTAATCATGTAAATATCAATCTCAATTAATATATATAAACATGAAAAAGTTCGGGTCACTACAGTACCTACCCGTTAAATAAATTTCGTCCCGAAATTTTAAGCTGTTGAAGGTGTTGACGAATCTTCTGGAAATAGATGCGGGTATTTCTTCTTCATCTGATCTTCACGCTCCCAGGTGAACTCGGGTCCTCTACGAGCATTCCATCAAACCTTAACAATTGGTATCTTGTTTTGCTTAAGTCTTTTAACCTCACGATCCATTATTTCGACGGGTTCTTCGATGAATTGAAGTTTTTCGTTGATTTGGATTTCATCTAACGGAATAGTGAGATCTTCTTTAGCAAAACATTTCTTCAAATTCGAGACATGGAAAGTGTTATGTACAACCGCGAGTTGTTGAGGTAACTCAAGTCGGTAAGCTACTGGTCCGACACGATCAATAATCTTGAATGGTCCAATATACCTTGGATTTAATTTCCCTCGTTTACCAAATCGAACAACGCCTTTCCAAGGTGCAACTTTAAGCATGACCATCTCTCCAATTTCAAATTCTATATCTTTTCTTTTAATGTCAGCGTAGCTCTTTTGTCGACTTTGGGCGGTTTTCAATCGTTGTTGAATTTGGATGATCTTCTGGGTAGTTTCTTGTATAATCTCCGGACCCGTAATCTGTCTATCCCCCACTTCACTCCAACAAATCGGAGACCTGCACTTTCTACCATAAAGTGCTTCAAACGGCGCCATCTTAATGCTTGAATGGTAGCTGTTGTTGTAGGAAAATTCAGCTAACGGTAGATGTCGATCCCAACTATTTCCGAAATCAATAACACATGCTCGTAGCATGTCTTCAAGCGTTTGTATCGTCCTTTCGCTCTGCCCATCAGTTTGTGGATGATAGGCAGTACTCATGTCTAGACGAGTTCCTAATGCTTGCTGTAATGTCTGTCAGAATCTTGAAATAAATTTGCCATCCCTATCAGAGATAATAGAGATTGGTATTCCATGTCTGGAGACGACTTGCTTCAAATACAGTCGTGCTAACTTCTCCATCTTGTCATCTTCTCTTATTGGCAAGAAGTGTGCTGATTTGGTGAGACGATCAACTATTACCCAAATAGTATCAAAACCACTTGCAGTCTTTGGCAATTTAGTGATGAAATCCATGGTAATGTTTTCCCATTTCCATTCTGGGATTTCGGGTTGTTGAAGTAGACCTGATGGTTTCTGATGCTCAGCTTTGACCTTAGAACACGTCAAACATTCTCCTACGTATTTAGCAACATCGGCTTTCATACCCGGCCACCAAAAATGTTTCTTGAGATCCTTGTACATCTTCCCCGTTCCAGGATGTATTGAGTATCTGGTTTTATGAGCTTCTCTAAGTACCATTTCTCTCATATCTCCAAATTTTGGTACCCAAATCCTTTCAGCCCTATACCGGGTTCCGTCTTCCCGAATATTAAGATGCTTCTCCGATCCTTTGGTATTTCATCCTTTAAATTTCCCTCTTTTAAAACTCCTTGTTGCGCCTCCTTTATTTGAGTAGTAAGGTTATTATGAATCATTATATTCATAGATTTTACTCGAATGGGTTCTCTGTCCTTCCTGCTCAAGGCATCGGCTACCACATTTGCCTTCCCCGGGTGGTAACGAATCTCAAAGTCGTAATCATTCAACAATTCAATCCACCTACGCTGCCTCATATTCAGTTGTTTCTGATTAAATATGTGTTGAAGACTTTTATGGTCGGTATATATAATACTTTTGACCCCATATAAGTAGTGCCTCCAAGTCTTTAATGCAAAAACAACCGCACCTAATTCCAAATCATGTGTCGTATAATTTTGTTCATGAATCTTCAATTGTCTAGACGCATAAGAAATCACCTTCGTTCGTTGCATTAATACACAACCGAGACCTTGCTTTGATGCGTCACAATAAATCACAAAATCATCATTCACTTCAGGCAATGACAATATAGGTGCCGTAGTTAGCTTTTTCTTCAATAACTGAAACGCTTTCTCTTGTTCATCATTCCATTCAAATTTCTTCCCTTTATGCGTTAATGCAGTCAAGGGTTTTGCTATTCTGGAAAAGTCTTGGATGAACCTTCTGTAGTAACCAGCTAGTCCTAAAAACTGGCGTATGTGTTTCGGAGTTTTCGGGGTTTCCCACTTTTCAACAGTTTCTATCTTTGCCGGATCCACCTTAATACCTTCTTTGTTCACTATGTGACCGAGGAATTGAACTTCTTCCAACCAAAATGCACACTTTGAAAACTTAGCGTACAATTCTTCCTTCCTCAATACTTCTAACACCTTTCTTAAATGTTCACCGTGTTCTTGGTCATTCTTTGAGTAAATAAGTATGTCATCAATGAAATCAATGACAAACTTGTCAAGGTATGGTCCACACACTCGGTTCATAAGGTCCATGAACACAGCTGGTGCATTAGTTAAACCAAACGGCATGACCATAAACTCGTAATGACCGTAACGTGTTCTGAAAGCAGTCTTTGGAATATCATCTTCTTTCACCCGCATTTGATGATAACCGGAACGTAAGTCAATCTTTGAATAAACAGACGAGCCTTGTAGTTGATCAAATAAGTCGTCGATTCTCGGTAGTGGGTAGCGGTTCTTGATGGTAAGTTTGTTCAACTCTCAGTAGTCGATACACAACCTGAATGTACCATCTTTCTTCTTGACAAACAAAACAGGAGCTCCCCACGGTGATGTGCTTGGTCGAATGAAACCACGCTCTAAAAGTTCTTGTAATTGGCTTTGCAGTTCTTTCATCTCGCTGGGTGCGAGTCTGTAAGGAGCACGAGCTATTGGTGCAGCTCCTGGTACAAGATCTATTTGAAATTCAACGGATCGATGTGGGGGTAATCCCGGTAATTCTTTCGGAAATACATCGGGAAATTCTTTTGCAATGGGAACATCATTGATGCTCTTTTCTTCAGTTTGTACTTTCTCGACGTGTGCTAGAACAGCATAGCAACCTTTTCTTATTAGTTTTTGTGCCTTCAAATTACTAATAAGATGTAGCTTCGTGTTGCCCTTTTCTCCGTACACCATTAAGGGTTTTCCTTTTTCTCGTATAATGCGAATTGCATTTTTGTAACAAACGATCTCTGCTTTCACTTCTTTCAACCAGTCCATACCGATTATCACATCAAAACTCCCTAACTCTACTGGTATCAAATCAATCTTAAATGTTTCGCTAACCAGTTTAATTTCTCGATTCCGACATATATTATCTACTGAAATTAATTTACCATTTGCTAATTCGAGTAAAAATTTACTATCCAAAGGCGTCAATGGACAACTTAATTTAGCATAAAAATCTCTACTCATATAGCTTCTATCCGCACCCCAATCAAATAAAACGTAAGCAGATTTATTGTCAATAAGAAACGTACCCGTAACAAGCTCCGGGTCTTCCTGTGCCTCTGCCGCATTAATATTGAAAACTCTTCCGCGGCCTTGTCCATTCGTGTTCTCCTGGTTCGGGCAATTTCTAATGATGTGGCCCCGTTTTCCACATTTATAACAAACTACATTGGCATAACTTGCTCCGACACTACTTGCTCCGCCATTACTCGTTCCGACACCATTTGTTCCTTTGGTTCTATTAACCCCTGGTCCGTAGACCTCACACTTCGCTGCGCTATGACCATTTCTTTTACACTTGTTGCAAAATTTGGTGCAGAACCCCGAGTGATACTTTTCACACCTTTGGCATAGCTGCTTCTGATTGTTGTTGTTGTTGCGGTTATTATTGTTATTGGGATGATTGTTGTAGTTGCTGCTGTTGTTGTTATTGTTGTTGTTGTTGTTGTTGTTGTTGTTGTTGGGCCGTTTGTTGTAGTTGCGATTGATGTTGCGATTGCTGGGATAATTGTTGCGATTATTGTTGTAATTGCTGTTGTTGTTGTATTGGTGATTCTTATCACCATTTTCCTCCCACTTTCTTTTGACTTGTTTCACATTGGTCTCTTCAGCAGTCTGTTCTTTAATTCTTTCTTCAATCTGGTTCACTAGTTTGTGAGCCATTCTACATGCCTGTTGTATGGAGGCGGGCTCGTGTGAACTTATATCTTCTTGGATTCTTTCCGGTAATCCTTTCACAAACGCGTCGATCTTCTCTTCCTCATCTTCGAACGCTCCCGGACACAATAGGCACAATTCTGTGAATCGTCTTTCGTGCGTGGTAATATCAAATCCTTGGGTTCGTAACCCTCTAAGTTCTGTCTTGAGCTTATTAACCTCGGTTCTGGGACGGTATTTCTCATTCATCAAGTGCTTGAATGCTGACCACGGTAGTGCGTAAGCATCATCTTGTCCCACTTGCTCTAGATAGGTATTCCACCATGTTAACGCAGAACCTGTGAAGGTATGCGTAGCGTACTTCACTTTGTCCTCTTCAGTACACTTACTTATGGCAAACACCGATTCGACCTTCTCGGTCCACCGTTTCAATCCGATCGGTCCTTCGGTTCCATCAAATTCCAAAGGTTTGCAGGCAGTGAATTCTTTGTAGGTGCATCTTTAACAACCCGTCCTAATCCTCCTGGACGAAGTCATCAACATTTGGTTCCTTTGCGATGATCGACTCCAAGATATGTCCTTAACATGAGCAAATGCACAGCGGAAGACTTAATTCGTACCTGAGAATAACATGCTTTAAAACGTCAACATAAAGTTGGTGAGATATAGGTTTTGTTGCTAGCAGCGTTATAACTATGGACCACAAGATTTCATATATATATACATAATACACTCGCAAGTGTATGGAAAAGTCGTTGAGCACTTGGTAACCATACTTAACATTTAAATCACAGCAGCATATTCTTAAATAAACCCTACACCGTACCAATTGTAGTAACGAAACGAAGTACTGTGCAACCGTTTAAAACTGGTCGTCCAGCCCGGCTGGGGTTGTCAGGCCCGATAGATCTATCAACAGGATTCGCGTTTACGCTCCTCACGTAATTATTAGCTACCAAGTATAAAGAGATATGCCATGGTACAACTCAACGTAGATTTTATTTTTGATCACTTGTATCCATATCGTAAATCATTTATAAAAGTAGCGCATGTATTCTCAGCCCAAAAATATTTAGAGTTTAAAAGGGGACTATATACTCACCATACTGTATTTTGTAGTAAAAATACATATAACATCATTGAACATGTGTAAGGTTGGCTTTGGATTCACGAACCTATATCATTTGTATATTTATTAATAAACATAGTTGTAATCGAACAATTTATATATTATTATTAGTGACGTAATTTAATAATTTATAAGTATTATTAATTATTTATATATTTCATTTTATATAATATGTAATGATTAATATAGTTATGTAATTTAATTATATTTTTATATAAAGATCATTTATTTGTTAAATCAATAATTGTATGTTAATTTTTAAAATGATACTTTTAATAAAGTTAATAATTAATAACTTTAATAATAATGATAATTTTTACTAAAATTGATGTTTTTAATAATAATGATAAAAATTAATAATAAGGTTAGTAATAATAATAATAATAATAATAATAATAATAATAATAATAATAATAATAATAATAATAATAATAATAATAATAATAATAATAATAGAATTAGAATTAAGAAGTTATACCCTTTAAATGTTTTTGTAAAAAGGAATGCCCAACACGGGGCTCGAACCTGTGACCTCTCGTTACTCATTAACACGCCTCACCAGTCCTCTACCCCTTACATTTCTGTTTTGTAACGACTTCTAATTTAGTTAACCCTTCTTTCAGTTTCATCTAATTCTTCTTTAAAAAAATATATGCCACAAGCAAAGATTGAACCTATGACCTCCTGTTAACTCAAACACTCCAAACCACTGTTCCACCTATTGTTTTTATGTTTTTAATTCACGAAAACAAATATATAACCATTATCTGTTTGCTTCTCCTTCTACATCATCATCTCAGTTTAATTTAAAGTCCCCCAAAACTTAATGGACCTTAGCAGCCCAACTAGTCAAGAACGGCCCAAAATAGGGATCCAGTTTAAGGAAGCCCACTTGAGTGTTTATTTTGAAATGGCCCGTTAGAAATAAAAAAAAATACGGTTTATGTAACTTGATTGAAACAGAAACAAGGTAGCTGACATGTTTTGTTGGTTTTTTTTTTTTTTGAATAGGTGATAGTCGATTGTGGGGTTTGACCTAATTAAAGTTGTCGGCCAATCAAGAAAACAAAACAAAACACGCTATCATCAAGGTCTTCTATCATCATCTTTTTCTTCCAAAATTCACAGTAAAAAGAAACAGAACTGCAACTGCAGCACATGCTGCTATTAACGCAGAATAAAAGGGAACGGTGTGGTGATGGTTTAATGGTGATGAAAACAGAAAAAAAATATAGCCTAATAGTTTGTAATGGTGGCGGTTTGGTGGTCATAGTGAAGGTGAAGGTGGTGGTCGATGTGATGGTTATTCACGGAGGTAATGGTGGCGGGTGTAGGTGGTTCTTGGTGGTTGTTATGTGGTGACAATATGGGTGGTTCAAGGTAGTTTAATGGTGCTTGATAAAACGAAAAACGAAACAACATAAAATAATAACGGCTTTGAGATCAAACCAAAATAGTAACCGTCTTCCTGTTTAGGACCGTTTGAGCTGAAGCAGATTACGCAGCAACAATAGTTGGGACCGAATCAGTAGCAGGTTGCAGGTTGATAAAAAAAATAAAAGAGGGTGAGATGGTGACGGGTTCTCGATCATAAACCCAAACGAAATATTAAGTGGGTTTAGGTTGGCATTTTCAAGTGGTGGTTCACAATGGAAGAGAGAGAAAATGAGAGAGAAAGACGGTTTATGGTTGTTATTTGATGGTGTACGTCCGACTAATAGGATAAGAAAAACAGAAACACAAAGCAATAATAGGAGCTGTACATGGTGATCGAAGCAAGACAAGGATGTTTGTTTGTGATGTTGAAGATGATGGTTAATGGTGGCGGTTGATCATAGGTGATGGAAGATGGTGGGTGGTGTTTATTGGATACCCATCTAATCGATTATAAAGTACAACAGGAGGTATCGGTTCAACTAGAAACACAGATTATTATGACAGCGAGCCGTAGCAGTGTTAGTGGTGGTTACTTGGGGTTTATTTTGGTGTTCTTTGAAGATGATAATAGAGGTTGTAGTGTTCATGGTGATTTACGAATTGAAGAAGAAGAAAAGTGAGTGAAGGATACCGACTGTGATGGTGGCGATGGAAGACAATGGTTGTCTTGTAGTCATCGAAGGAAACAGGAAACATGGTGGTTTAAGAAGAAGAGAAAAGTTTTGTATCTATGATATCTTTTCCAATATGTATAGGATATGTATATATAGAATTAGCTTTAGGTAGATAGAAAGTAACACAGTAAATGAAATATTTAAATAATAATAAAAACCTTCTAGCTGTCCTCCATTAAAACTTAAAGGCACCGACGGTTTTTACTAAATTTTGG
Organism: Rutidosis leptorrhynchoides; assembly: GCF_046630445.1. Classification (NCBI taxonomy): domain Eukaryota; kingdom Viridiplantae; phylum Streptophyta; class Magnoliopsida; order Asterales; family Asteraceae; genus Rutidosis; species Rutidosis leptorrhynchoides. The sequence continues at coordinate 637,765,277 of NC_092334.1, read as the reverse complement.
ATATAATATCGTGGTCCGTTGTTGATCAGTGACGGATAAAAGTGCTCAGGAAACAATTACAGTGAAATAATCGTTTAAAGATGGTAATCAATATGGGTTGTGGTTTGGAAAGATATATCCTATATATCTTCATATTACACCACAAAATTTAGATTTGTGGACAAACAATCACATACAACTGTAATCTTTAATAATTAAAATAATAATAATATCTAATTTAAAATTACCATAAGATAATGAAACATAATCGTGCATAAATAGTGAATTAAATAGTAGCACTCTAAAAATTTTTAACGACAGTTTATCCCAGATGGTTATATCGTGTTAAGAATATTAAATCGTATCAAGAGTTTGGTTTAAAATTAGTCGAAATTTTCCGGGTCGTGACAGTACCTACCCGTTAAATAAATTTCGTCCTCGAAATTTGATAGAGGTCGTCATGGATAACAATAAGAATGTTTCCATGACAAATATGAGGTAATAATGGAGTTTTATCATTATTGAGAGATATAGATAAAACGATTCGATCATGTGAAGCGTACGAGTGAAGCTATCACAAAAGAGTGAAATGAGTAAAAATATACTCGTTTTAACCGATGACGTAGTTACTGTTGATTTTCGGAATTCACGGAATTTAAAGAAAATCTTACGTAATAAGATTTGGTTCTTCGGCGATCAGGATCTTCTTTGATTTAATGCAGCAATCTGTTTCGATTTCTTTGTCGGATACTTCACTATAAATTCACCCCTTCGTTTCTTTACAACTCACACCTTCTATTCTTTCCCCCTCTACTCATTCCTTAATATGCTCCATCCCGTTTTGATTCTTATTATACTTCTAACTTTCATATCTTTCATTCTTCTCTTTCATTTACCGCCAGAAGAATCTATTTACTTCTATCATTTTCTCGGAATTATAATATTTTTAATTCTCCCATGTCTTTACGTTGCAATACGTATTGATATACACGGTTTGTAAATCCTGGGTGGTTTTCGGCCTTTGTATTCTTCATTATTTTTCAAAGCTTCATGTTTTCGTTTTATCTTCCCGACTTTAAGTCAAGCGAGTAATGGTTCGGAATTCGTAGGTATGAAATTCAGAATGAATATAGCTAATGCTCTTAGAAGGAAATGGTAATGACACGATTTTGATTTGTTAAATTACCAGAATATCCTGGAAAAGACCGAATCATCAAGAGAATATTTTCTTGATATGTTTAGAGATTGGATAGAATGTCAGAGCCGTGTAACATGGCATATGATGATGGTACTGTGAATCATCACATTCCATTAGAAACTTAACATGACTTACTGTAATATAATGACGTTGATCAAGTGTCATTATATTATACTAATTCATGCATCAGTTCCCAACACTACTTCAAAACATTCATATTTTAAACTCGAAGGTTTCAGGATTTAGAAACTAACACAGTTTCTTTTATATTGTAACGCAGATATTACGGAGAGATAAATGATCTCAGATAAGAATAGTTGTGAAAATATCTTCAGAAATATTGAGGATATTTATAATGATAGGCACAATGATATCTTAGATTTTCTATCATCGATGGATAACGAGGAAGATTTGTTTGTGAAAGTTTAGAATGAGGAGTAAGGTGTTTGCTAATGATTTCAGTAGACACGGAATTGTTTGGATTCTTTGAAGGCAGATTCAGTCCTTGTAATTTATCCACAGCCTCCTTCATACTTTGCTCAATCCTTTTTCCAGTTCCAACCCTTCTTTTTCTGAGCTTTTTCAAAATACTGTAATTTATCGTAAACTTTTGACTGTTAAAGTCGTTTACAGTTTTTGCTGTTTCATCAGCATTTCAAGAACTACTTCATAGTTCAGGGCGTTTTTCAGAAACTTTACATTCGAAGTATGTAATTCTTAGGGATAGATGTTATAAATATAACTGGGAAGTTCTGCGAGATTTCCAAAATACTGATTGCGGATTCCGCCAAAGAAATGACGAGCTGCTGGTACATCTGCTGATGATGTCGTGGAATATAAAAGGTTCTCCGGTAACGATGGCGAAAGGATAACGTATATATATATCAAGGTTATAATAAGAGTAGTCTTACTGAGAAATCGAAATTAACCTGTTGGAGCTGTGACAAAATTGACTACTTTGACAGGAATTGTAAGGTTGTTTTTGTTAATAAATGGTAAATGATTCAACACGGGTACGTGTTAAACTATAAATTTGGATTCGAGAGTTTTTCAGGTGCATAAATCTTTTCTTCCGTAAATAAAGTGCGGTTGGTTCAACTTCTTGATCGAGGTGTTTTCAAGAATTATGAAAAGATTTGAACGCGGATTGTAATTGTCGAGGTATAAATGAGGTTTAAGATGAAATCAAGTGGAAAACTTGAAGAATTGTTTAGTTTCATATGTTATAGTCAATATTTTAATTCATTTTAATTGTCCAAAGTTAGCAGTCCAATAGTCCAATTGTCCAATCGTCCAATATATTCATAAATTAATATATAATATTCGAATTAATTAATACGTATCGTGACCCGTGTACCGGTCTCAGTATTGATCACAACTCAAACCATATATATATTTTGGAATCAACTCCAACCCTGTATAGCCAACTCCAACATTCACATATAGAGTGTCTATGGTTGTTCCGAAATATATATAGATGGGTCGATATGATAGGTCGAAACCTTGTATACGTGTCCCGTTATTTATAGTGCGTAAAATAAATAAATATATATCATGACCCGTTATACAACGTGTTGTCTCAGAATTAATCCGACGTATTGTTGTACATGTGTCCCGACGGTATGTAAAGTGCAGAATTAAAATTGCGAGAATGTAAATTGCGATAAATTAAATGTTAGCCAGGAACAGTTAGCTAGGAACGGTTAGCGTGGATTCCTAACAGAATTTCAATTAATTAATCCGTTTGTTTCTAACAAATTTTATTTTGCCCAATATTTTATTCATTATGCCACTTGTTGGATTCTGATAGGTCAAAATCCAATTATGAAATTTGAATGGAAATGGTTATTTTGTGGTGAACGGATACGTATATCGGTGGTTGTAAGTAGGATAGCAATTGACCGTTGAATCAGATTTGAAGAATGTATAATATAACTTATTAATGTGAAATCTAAATATTCCTCGGGTACTACCTACCCATTAAAATATTTTCATCATTAACAGTTTGTACGAAAGAATTTTTAATTAAAATCTTTATGAAAATATACTTGCATATATATTTTCTTCGAATGTAATCATGGATCTAATGAGTCAATAAAATATTAAACTCATTTTATTAATCGCTAATACTAGATTACATAATCTCTAAAACTTTAGAAATTACATAATCGCCATGTCGAGCGAAGGTGATTGAGATAAATCGATACATAAAGCGAAGATAATCGATGTAGAATGATATATAGAACGTAGATCATACTCGAAGTACAGATAGTGATATTGAGGCGTGTGATGTTGATATCTGAGGCACAGTTTATGATGTTGAGGTTTACGACGCCGTTATGGTTGAGTGTAATAAGGATACTGTTGGTGTTGATGGTGGTGATACTGATTATGTTGCTGGTGCTGCTGCTGGTGTTTGCAACCTTCGCACCATGTTCTCCAAAGCCGTCACGCGAGCGTGAAGTTCGTTAACTTCTGCTAGTACACCGGGACGATTGACAGTTGAAGCGAGTGGTTGAATAAGATTCGAAATATGAGATAGTATATAATTGTGACAAGATAATCTAGAAATGAAAAAGGAAATGGTTTCTCGAACAGATTCGCCGGTAAGCGCTTCAGGTTCATCACTAAGAGAGCAATTTGGTGGACGGAATGGATCTTCGATGTGAAATGATTTTCAGATATCGGATGATATTCTAGCTATATAGAATATCTATATATATAATACTAAAGATTTCGTAGACTACAGAGGAACCTACGGCATATGTCAGGCAAGTCTACAGATGCGCTAAGATATGAATTTTGTCTATACACTATCAATGCAATAAATGCAGTAAGACGTGTCTAGACTTAAAATAATAAGCAGGCAATTTCCTAAGGATGATAAGCAGATGTTTTCCGACTAGAAATGATAAGCAAAACTTTTAACATGTAGACACGGTCAAAGTCCAGACTCACTAATGTATCCTAACAACTATTAGTCAGACACACTAATGCAAGGCCTGGTTCGCTAAGACCACCGCTCTAATACCAACTTTAACAACCCGTCCTAATCCTCCTGGACGAAGTCATCAACATTTGGTTCCTTTGCGATGATCGAATCCAAGATATGTCCTTAACATGAGCAAATGCACAGCGGAAGACTTAATTCGTACCTGAGAATAACATGCTTTAAAACGTCAACATAAAGTTGGTGAGATATTGGTTTTGTTGCTAGCAGCGTTATAACTATGGACCACAAGATTTCATATATATATACATAATACACTCGCAAGTGTATGGAAAAGTCGTTGAGCACTTGGTAACCACACTTAACATTTAAATCACAGCAGCATATTCTTAAATAAACCCTACACCGTACCAATTGTAGTAACGAAACGAAGTACTGTGCAACCGTTTAAAACTGGTCGTCCAGCCCGGCTGGGGTTGTCAGGCCCGATAGATCTATCAACAGGATTCGCGTTTACGCTCCTCACGTAAATATTAGCTACCAAGTATAAAGAGATATGCCATGGTACAACTCAACGTAGATTTTATTTTTGATCACTTGTGTCCATATCGTAAATCATTTATAAAAGTAGCGCATGTATTCTCAGCCCAAAAATATTTAGAGTTTAAAAGGGGACTATATACTCACCATACTGTATTTTGTAGTAAAAATACATATAACATCATTGAACATGTGTAAGGTTGGCCTTGGATTCACGAACCTATATCATTTGTATATTTATTAATAAACATAGTTGTAATCGAACAATTTATATATTATTATTAGTGACGTAATTTAATAATTTATAAGTATTATTAATTATTTATATATTTCATTTTATATAATATGTAATGATTAATATAGTTATGTAATTTAATTATATTTTTATATAAAGATCATTTATTTGTTAAATCAATAATTGTATGTTAATTTTTAAAATGATACTTTTAATAAAGTTAATAATTAATAACTTTAATAATAATGATAATTTTTACTAAAATTGATGTTTTTAATAATAATGATAAAAATTAATAATAAGGTTAGTAATAATAATAATAATAATAATAATAATAATAATAATAATAATAATAATAATAATAATAATAATAATAATAATAATAATAATAATAGAATTAGAATTAAGAAGTTATACCCTTTAAATGTTTTTGTAAAAAGGAATGCCCAACACGGGGCTCGAACCCGTGACCTCTCGTTACTCATTAACACGCCTCACCAGTCCTCTACCCCTTACATTTCTGTTTTGTAACGGCTTCTAATTTAGTTAACCCTTCTTTCAGTTTCATCTAATTCTTCTTTAAAAAAATATATGCCACAAGCAAAGATTGAACCTATGACCTCCTGTTAACTCAAACACTCCAAACCACTGTTCCACCTATTGTTTTTCTGTTTTTAATTCACGGAAACAAATATATAACCAATATCTGTTTGCTTCTCCTTCTACATCATCATCTCAGTTTAATTTAAAGTCCCCCAAAACTTAATGGACCTTAGCAGCCCAACTAGTCAAGAACGGCCCAAAATAGGGATCCAGTTTAAGGAAGCCCACTTGAGTGTTTATTTTGAAATGGCCCGTTAGAAATAAAAAAAATACGGTTTATGTAACTTGATTGAAACAGAAACAAGGTAGCTGACATGTTTTGTTGTTTTTTTTTTTTTTTAATAGGTGATAGTCGATTGTGGGGTTTGACCTAATTAAAGTTGTCGGCCAATCAAGAAAACAAAACAAAACACGCTATCATCAAGGTCTTCTATCATCATCTTTTTCTTCCTTCGTTCACAGTAAAAAGAAACAGAACTGCAACTGCAGCACATGCTGCTATTAACGCAGAATAAAAGGGAACGGTGTGGTGATGGTTTAATGGTGATGAAAACAGAAAAAAAAATATAGCCTAATAGTTTGTAATGGTGGCGGTTTGGTGGTCATAGTGAAGGTGAAGGTGGTGGTCGATGTGATGGTTATTCATGGAGGTAATGGTGGCGGGTGAAGGTGGTTCTTGGTGGTTGTTATGTGGTGACAATATGGGTGGTTCAAGGTAGTTTAATGGTGCTTGATAAAACGAAAAACGAAACAACATAAAATAATAACGGCTTTGAGATCAAACCAAAATAGTAACCATCTTCCTGTTTAGGACCGTTTGAGCTGAAGCAGATTACGCAGCAACAATAGTTGGGACCGAATCAGTAGCAGGTTGCAGGTTGATAAAAAAAAATAAAAGAGGGTGAGATGGTGACGGGTTCTCGATCATAAACCCAAACGAAATATTAAGTGGGTTTAGGTTGGCGTTTTCAAGTGGTGGTTCACAATGGAAGAGAGAGAAAATGAGAGAGAAAGACGGTTTATGGTTGTTATTTGATGGTGTACGTCTGACTAATAGGATAAGAAAAACAGAAACACAAAGCAATAATAGGAGCTGTACATGGTGATCGAAGCAAGACAAGGATGTTTGTTTGTGATGTTGAAGATGATGGTTAATGGTGGCGGTTGATCATAGGTGATGGAAGATGGTGGGTGGTGTTTATTGGATACCCATCTAATCGATTATAAAGTACAACAGGAGGTATCGGTTCAACTAGAAACACAGATTATTATGACAGCGAGCCGTAGCAGTGTTAGTGGTGGTTACTTGGGGTTTATTTTGGTGTTCTTTGAAGATGATAATAGAGGTTGTAGTGTTCATGGTGATTTACGAATTGAAGAAGAAGAAAAGTGAGTGAAGGATACCGACTGTGATGGTGGCGATGGAAGACAATGGTTGTCTTGTAGTCATCGAAGGAAACAGGAAACATGGTGGTTTAAGAAGAAGAGAAAAGTTTTGTATCTATGATATCTTTTCCAATATGTATAGGATATGTATATATAGAATTAGCTTTAGGTAGATAGAAAGTAACACAGTAAATGAAATATTTAAATAATAATAAAAACCTTCTAGCTGTCCTCCATTAAAACTTAAAGGCACCGACGGTTTTTACTAAATTTCGGATATAATATCGTGGTCCGTTGTTGATCAGTGACGGATAAAAGTGCTCAGGAAACAATTACAGTGAAATAATCGTTTAAAGATGGTAATCAATATGGGTTGTGGTTTGGAAAGATATATCCTATATATCTTCATATTACACCACAAAATTTAGATTTGTGGACAAACAATCACATACAACTGTAATCTTTAATAATTAAAATAATAATAATATCTAATTTAAAATTACCATAAGATAATGAAACATAATCGTGCATAAATAGTGAATTAAATAGTAGCACTCTAAAAATTTTTAACGACAGTTTATCCCAGATGGTTATATCGTGTTAAGAATATTAAATCGTATCGAGAGTTTGGTTTAAAATTAGTCGAAATTTTCCGGGTCGTGACAGCATCCTACACTATTTCCTGTACTGCTAGATCCAAGGTTATTATTGGTATGTAGCGCAGCCTGTACTGCGGCTATGTTTGAAGCTAGAAAAGTATGGAATTCCTCTTCATTCATATTCACGGTGTGTCGAGTAGTCGGTGCCATTTCCTTCAAAATAGTCAAATGGAACAAGTTAATCATACAGAATATTAAGAGTAGTTAATAGTATTTCGTAGCATAATATGAACTCATTTATAAAAGCTTTTTCTTCATATTAGCATTTTATAAGTTTAAATTCGGGTAGTACCTACCCGTTAAGTTCATACTTAGTAGCTAATATACAATTCAACTACTACAATTCTATATGAAAAACTGATTATAATAATATTTCGCGTTCAAACTTTTACACAATATTTTACAAACTTACAATACCGCTTATTTTACATATAGCATGAAATATAGCACACAATAAATTTGATACAAGATGGTTGTGAAGATAATTCTAGCTAGTACACAAGTCGTTCAGCAAAGGCAATAAAGACACGTAATTAATACGTCCAGAAACAAGTCATGCATTCTGGTTTTACTAGGATTACTTCCCATCCTTGGTCTTGTGGAACATAACCGTTATGGCCGTTGATAAGACAGCGTGTTGTAATGTCATCAAAGGGACGAGGGTTACGTAATGTCCAACAGTCCCGTAACAATCTAAAAACCTCATTTCTTACCCCAATTACCGACTCCGTCACATGTGGGAACGTTTTGTTTAATAGTTGTAGTCCGATGTTCTTGTTCTCACTTTGGTGAGAAGCGAACATTACTAATCCGTAAGCATAACATGCTTCTTTATGTTGCATGTTAGCCGCTTTTTCTAAATCACGAAGTCCAATATTCGGATATATTGAGTCAAAATAATTTCTTAACCCATTGCGTAAAATAGCATTTGGGTTCCCCGCAATATATGCGTCAAAGTAAACACATCGTAACTTATTGGTTTCCCAATGTGATATCCCCCATCTTTCAAACGAAAGTCTCTTATAAACCAAGACATTCTTGGAACGTTTTTCGAATGTCTTACAAACTGATCTCGCCTTAAATAGTTGTGCCGAAGAATTCTGACCGACTCTAGACAAGATTTCATCAATCATGTCTCCGGGTAGGTCTCTTAAAATATTGGGTTGTCTATCCATTTTGTGTTTTTATACTGTAAAATAGACAAGAGTTAGATTCATAAAAAAAAATACTTATTAATACAAGCAATTTTTACATATATCATAAAGCATAAGCACACTATATTACATATATTACACCACACGAATACACTATCTTATTCCGACTCGCTTGTTTCTTCTTCTTCGGTTTTGGTTCGTTTTGCCAAGTTTCTAGGGATATATGATGTTCCCCTAATACGAGCCGTAATTTTCCACATTGGTTTAGAAAAACCTGGTGGTTTAGAGGTTCCCGGGTCATTGTTACAACTTAAGGACTTCGGGGGTTGACGATACATATAAAGTTCATCGGGGTTGGAATTAGATTTCTCTATTTTTATGCCCTTTCCCTTATTATTTTCTTTTGACTTTTTAAATTCAGTTGGGGTAATTTCTATAACATCATCGGAATTCTCGTCGGAATCCGATTCATCGGAGAATTGGTAATCCTCCCAATATTTTGCTTCCTTGGCGGAAACACCATTGACCATAATTAACCTTGGTCGGTTGGTTGAGGATTTTCTTTTACTTAACCGTTTTATTATTTCCCCCACCGGTTCTATTTCTTCATCTGGTTCCGATTCTTCTTCCGGTTCCGATTCTTCTTCCGGTTCCGACTCTTCTTCCGGTTCCGACTCTTCTTCCGGTTCCGACTCGGGAACTTGTGAATCAGTCCACGAATCATTCCAATTTACATTTGACTCTTCATTATTATTAGGTGAGTCAATGGGACTTGTTCTAGAGGTAGACATCTATCACATAATATCAAACGCGTTAAGAGATTAATATATCACATAATATTCACATGTTAAAAATATATAGTTTCCAACAAAATTTGTTAAGCAATCATTTTTCAAGTAAACACGGTCGAAGTCCAGACTCACTAATGCATCCTAACAAACTCGATAAGACACACTAATGCAAAATTCTGGTTCTCTAAGACCAACGCTCGGATACCAACTGAAATGTCCCGTTCTTATTGATTAAAAACGTTCCATATTAATTGATTTCGTTGCGAGGTTTTGACCTCTATATGAGACGTTTTTCAAAGACTGCATTCATTTTAAAACAAACCATAACCTTTATTTCATAAATAAAGGTTTAAAAAGCTTTATGTAGATTATCAAATAATGATAATCTAAAATACCCTGTTTACACACAACCATTACATAAGGGTTTACAATACAAATATGTTACATCGAAATCAGTTTCTTGAATGCAGTTTTTACACAATATCATACAAACATGGACTCCAAATCTTGTCCTTATTTTAGAATGCAACAGCGGAAGCTCTTAGTATTCACCTGAGAATAAACATGCTTTAAACGTCAACAAAAATGTTGGTGAGTTATAGGTTTAACCTATATATATCAAATCGTAACAATAGACCACAAGATTTCATATTTCAATACACATCCCATACATAGAGATAAAAATCATTCATATGGTGAACACCTGGTAACCGACATTAACAAGATGCATATATAAGAATATCCCCATCATTCCGGGACACCCTTCGGATATGATATAAATTTCGAAGTACTAAAGCATCCGGTACTTTGGATGGGGTTTGTTAGGCCCAATAGATCTATCTTTAGGATTCGTGTCAATTAGGGTGTCTGTTCCCTAATTCTTAGATTACCAGACTTAATAAAAAGGGGCATATTCGATTTCGATAATTCAACCATAGAATGTAGTTTCACGTACTTGTGTCTATTTTGTAAATCATTTATAAAACCTGCATGTATTCTCATCCCAAAAATATTAGATTTTAAAAGTGGGACTATAACTCACCTTCACAGATTTTTACTTCGTCGGGAAGTAAGACTTGGCCACTGGTTGATTCACGAACCTATAACAATATATACATGTATATCAAAGTATGTTCAAAATATATTTACAACACTTTTAATATATTTTGATGTTTTAAGTTTATTAAGTCAGCTGTCCTCGTTAGTAACCTACAACTAGTTGTCCACAGTTAGATGTACAGAAATAAATCGATAAATATTATCTTGAATCAATCCACGACCCAGTGTATACGTATCTCAGTATTGATCACAACTCAAACTATATATATTTTGGAATCAACCTCAACCCTGTATAGCTAACTCCAACATTCACATATAGAGTGTCTATGGTTGTTCCGAAATATATATAGATGTGTCGACATGATAGGTCGAAACATTGTATACGTGTCTATGGTATCTCAAGATTACATAATATACAATACAAGTTGATTAAGTTATGGTTGGAATAGATTTGTTACCAATTTTCACGTAGCTAAAATGAGAAAAATTATCCAATCTTGTTTTACCCATAACTTCTTCATTTTAAATCCGTTTTGAGTGAATCAAATTGCTATGGTTTCATATTGAACTCTATTTTAAGAATCTAAACAGAAAAAGTATAGGTTTATTGTCGGAAAAATAAGTTATAAGTCATTTTTGTAAAGGTAGTCATTTCAGTCGAAAGAACGACGTCTAGATGACCATTTTAGAAAACATACTTCCACTTTGAGTTTAACCATAATTTTTGGATATAGTTTCATGTTCATAATAAAAATCATTTTCTCAGAATAAAAACTTTTAAATCAAAGTTTATCATAGTTTTTAATTAACTAACCCAAAACAGCCCGCGGTGTTACTACGACGGCGTAAATCCGGTTTTACGGTGTTTTTCGTGTTTCCAGGTTTTAAATCATTAAGTTAGAATATCATATAGATATAGAACATGTGTTTAGTTGATTTTAAAAGTCAAGTTAGAAGGATTAACTTTTGTTTGCGAACAAGTTTAGAATTAACTAAACTATGTTCTAGTGATTACAAGTTTAAACCTTCGAATAAGATAGCTTTATATGTATGAATCAAATGATGTTATGAACATCATTACTACCTTAAGTTCCTTAGATAAACCTACTGGAAAAGAGAAAAATGGATCTAGCTTCAATGGATCATTGGATGGCTCGAAGTTCTTGAAGCAGAATCATGACACGAAAACAAGTTCAAGTAAGATCATCACTTGAAATAAGATTGTTATAGTTATAGAAATTGAACCAAAGTTTGAATATGATTATTACCTTGTATTAGAATGATAACCTACTGTAAGAAACAAAGATTTCTTGAGGTTGGATGATCACCTTACAAGATTGGAAGTGAGCTAGCAAACTTGAAAGTATTCTTGATTTTATGAAACTAGAACTTTTGGAATTTATGAAGAACACTTAGAACTTGAAGATAGAACTTGAGAGAGATCAATTAGATGAAGAAAATTGAAGAATGAAAGTGTTTTTAGGTGTTTTTGGTCGTTGGTGTATGGATTAGATATAAAGGATATGTAATTTTGTTTTCATGTAAATAAGTCATGAATGATTACTCATATTTTTGTAATTTTATGAGATATTTCATGCTAGTTGCCAAATGATGGTTCCCACATGTGTTAGGTGACTCACATGGGCTTCTAAGAGCTGATCATTGGAGTGTATATACCAATAGTACATACATCTAAAAGCTGTGTATTGTACGAGTACGAATATGGGTGCATACGAGTAGAATTGTTGATGAAACTGAACGAGGATGTAATTGTAAGCATTTTTGTTAAGTAGAAGTATTTTGATAAGTGTCTTGAAGTCTTTCAAAAGTGTATGAATACATATTAAAACATTACATGTATATACATTTTAACTGAGTCGTTAAGTCATCGTTAGTCGTTACATGTAAGTGTTGTTTTTAAACCTTTAGGTTAACGGTCTTGTTAAATGTTGTTAACCCAATGTTTATAATATCAAATGAGATTTTAAATTATTATATTATCATGATATTATCATGTATGAATATCTCTTAATATGATATATATACATTAAATGTCTTTACAACGATAATCGTTACATATATGTCTCGTTTAAAAATCATTAAGTTAGTAGTCTTGTTTTTACATATGTAGTTCATTGTTAATATACTTAATGATATGTTTACTTATCATAGTATCATGTTAACTATATATATATCCATATATATGTCATCATATAGTTTTTACAAGTTTTAACGTTCGTGAATCACCGGTCAACTTGGGTGGTCAATTGTCTATATGAAACATATTTCAATTAATCAAGTCTTAACAAGTTTGATTGCTTAACATGTTAGAAACATTTAATCATGCAAATATCAATCTCAATTAATATATATAAACATGAAAAAGTTCGGGTCACTACATCTTGTAGCAGCTGTTTTGTCTTTTTACCATTCTTTATTATATAATAATATTTGCTGGGGTAACCCTTTACCCAAAAAAATATTGATGTTGATTATAACCTACTAACTAAATTGATAATAGATCTTTTGATCGTAATAATTTATTTCAATGTTAATATGTACTCACACATTGGTAATTCATTTATTCAAATATTATAACATATAATAATAATACATATGAAAATGATTTTATAGCATATATGTCCACTTTTACCAATAAAATATATTAACGTTAACTCATTTTAACTTCTTTTTTTTTCTTATGTAAGATTGACTAATTTCTAAATTTTTCATAATATTTTCGTAGTTTTTTATGATTCAAATATTTTAGGATAAAAAATCGCCCCCATTGATTATAATCTCTGGCTCCGCCACTACTTATAAATGTGACGACCCAGAAAATTCTGACCAAATTTAAACTTAATCTTTATATAATTTCGACACGATAAGCAAAGTCTGTAATGTTGAATCTCAAAAATTTTGAACTGTTTCATATATTCAATTGACCTTCGACTAGTTTCGACGATTCACGAACCATTATTTGTAAATAAATGTGTATACATATAAAAATAAATATAAATATATGTATAGAGTATATTAAATATAATTAGTTAATGATTGTAATACTCTTTGGAGGTTTCGATTATTATTTAGAGAAGTTTAATTCGAACTTATATGATTTAAAATAAACGGTGATCCGAAAAAGAGTTCTATAAATTATAAGCTTATTTAAAATATATTTAGAAATTATTTGTTGAATTTTAAAACTTTTTATATTTTACTTAGGGTTGGGAGTGAATAATTAATGTAATTTTTATTTAATAGTTAGTGACTGAATTCTATACCATAATGACCAAAATAAATGAATATAATTAATTTAAAAATATGAAATTTTTCTGAAGACTTTTATCCGCCACTGAGTAACAACGGAGTACGAAATAATAGTCCGTGAAAACTGTCGGTAGTATATGGACAACTGATATTCACGAGTGTTTGTTAGTTGTTGAATTTGTGTGTATGATTGAAATTTACAAATTGATGATATGTTATAATATATTATTAATATATTTATTATGGTTACCTATCTCTATCTATATATATATTCGTGGACTTACACTATCACCAATTATCACAACAAAATGGAATTAAACTAGCACTGTATTCTTTTTGACTTTAGGATATTATATATATGAGTGTTTCATCTATTCTATATAAATCTATACATATGAAGTTATGCAGAAACAACCAATTCCATTTGAATGGTTGTTACCTGCACCTTTCTCATATTAATGAACACTAATTCAAATCATCTTCAGTTCACCATCATCGACCACCTTCACCCAAGATCAACCCACCCATTTAACCCCTACCTCCATGATCACCCTCAACGACAACATCAACCCACGACTACACAAACGTGCTTTCTATTGCACTATCAATGGCAACAACATTACTATTGTTTCTGTTTATTGTTCGGTTCATGAATGATCACCATAACTACCACCCATACTACCATTGGCGTTTCTATTTCCTATCAAACAAGATCAAACCAAACCCACCTGTACAACTGCTGTTCGATTACAGCTACTTGCCTAACGAAACCCACATGTTACTATAGATCATCTTCCTCGAAGAACCTTGCAACACCACCCTGATCAACTCTAAACCGTACCACCATCTCCTCATTTATATTTATTATTTGTTTCTTCTTCTCTTCTCTCGCTACTGTTTTGGCTGAGTGATTCACCACCGAAAACAAACAGCTACGTTACTATTAGGTTATTGTTGCTATTATTTTTTAATGACCAAGACGCCATCACCATACCTCGCTGGACCACCACCACCGGAGCAAACACCCTCACCCTTACCACCACCATTAACCGTCACCATAAACAATCACCCCAAAATGTCGATTAAATTTTTTGTTGTTGTTTCTTCTTTCTCGCTGAAGTGTGGGCTGAAGGAAGCCCATAACCTCCACTACATCACCACCACTCAACCACCATCGTATTTGTTGGCACAACCATAACCACCATCCACCATATCTCATTTTTTCCCACTCACTCTTCTCTTTCGATAACTCGCACCTTTGTTCTCTTGTTCGAAACCCACCAAGAACCTGAAAATGGTTACTATTCTTACTCAGTTACGGTTGTTTTCTTAAACTACTACTATGTATAACTGTTCTAATTCCTATTCACTATTATTGTGGCCAAGAAACAACCACAAATTTGAATTACCAATCACTGTTACGACCGTTGCTATTTATTATTTTTTTTGTTGACAAACCATGGAACCAGGCCGCTATTATTAGAATTCTTGCTTCCACTTTTGCTGTTTTTGTGAGAATTAAACATGAAGACAAGTGAAGAATTAATGATGATGATGATGATAAGCGGGGAAAGATAAGATGATGATGGGGTCCGTTCCTTTTATTGTTGAACCGAAATCCAAACCCATCAATTTTGTTAGCTGGACTCGTAAAGCCACTTTGTTACTTGAGCTTAGATAATTGTTAGGCCATTATGTTTTAAATGGTGTTATGGGCTGCTTGTTGGGCTGATTGGATAATGATAATATTATGATGAAAGTGTCGATAGTGTTACAATGAAAATTAAAGATGATGATGAAAGATTACGGATTTATGATAAGATAAATAATTAATGATGCGAATTAATACAAGAATGTAATCAGTGGTTAAGTGGTTTGGAATCTGTTGGGTTAAGTGAGAGGTCTTGGGTTCGAGCTCGAGCTATGACATTTTTTTTAAAGCTGTTAAGGTAGTCTTCTTTTATTTTTAATTATTATTATTATTATTATTATTATTATTATTATTATTATTATTATTATTATTATTATTATTATTATTATTATTATTATTATTATTATTATTATCATTATTATTATTATAATTATAATTATTATTATTATTATTAAAACAAATACATCACAATTAATATGATTATTAAGAATATTATTACTTTTATTATGACTATAATTATTACTAATATTAAAATGAGTATTATTATTAGTATTATCATTAAAATTATTATGATTAATAGTTATTATTAGCATTATAATTATTATCAATAATATCACTATTATTATTAAAATAAGTATTATTAGTATTAATATCATTATTAGTAAAATTATTATTATTATAGTTATTATAGTTATTATTATTACTAATATTGTTATTATCATTTTTATTACTAAAAATTTTAAAATTATCATTTTCAGTAAAGTTATTATTATTATTATTATTATTATTATTATTATTATTATTATTATTATTATTATTATTATTATTATTATTATTATTATTATTATTATTATTATTATTGTTAAAAGTATTATTAAAATTATCATTTTTCTATCATTATTATTAAAAGCATCATTTTTATCATTATTATTATTATTATTATTATTATTATTATTATTATTATTATTATTATTATTATTATTATTATTATTATTATTATTATTATTATTATTATTATTATTATTATTATTATAACTAGTATTATTATTATTATAGGATAAAACAACTTTTTATCTATTATTATCAATATTATTTTATCAAATAACTATTAGTTATATATAATCATATTTACTACATATAACATAACTATATTAATATTTTTACAATAAATATTAATTAATGTAAATAATTAGGTTATTAATGAAAAACATAATTATAGTAACAATTATTACACTAATAATACATAAATTGTTCGATTACCATTATATGTGTTAATATATCTATAAATGATATAGGTTCGTGAATCCGAGGCCAACCATGCACTTGTTCAGTGCCGTCGTATGCATATTTTAAATACAAAATATCGTATTATGAGTTTCATTTGCTCCTTTTTTAAAAGCTTTTGCAATATATACTTTTGGGACTGAGAATACATGCGCTATTTTTATAAATGTTTGACAAAATAGACACAAGTACTTAAAACTACATTCTATGGCTGGATTATTAAACCGAATATGCCCCTTTTTAGTCTGGTAATCTAAGAATTAGGGAACAGACACCCTAATTGACGCGAATCCTAAAGATAGATCTATTGAGCCCAACAAGCCCCATCCAAAGTACCGGATGTTTTAGTACTTCGAATTTATCATGTCTGAAGGGAGTCCCGGAATGATAGGGGATATTCTATATGCATCTTATTAAGGTCGGTTACCAGGTGTTCACCATATGAATGATTTTTATCTCTATGCAGTTTGCGAAATGCCTGATATGAGATGGATGTTTATAGAAATGAAATCTTGGGGTCTATTAAAATGATGAAAATGAATGATTATGATAAACTAATGAACTCACCAACCTTTTGGTTGACACTTGAAAGTATGTTTATTCTCAGGTATGAAAGAAATCTTCCGCTGTGCATTTGCTCATTTTAGAGATATTACTTGGAGTCATTCATGACATATTTCAAAAGACGTTGCATTCGAGTCGTTGAGTTCATCAAGATTATTATTAAGTCAATTATAGTTGGATATATTATGAAATTGTATGCATGCCGTCAACTTTCGATGTAATGAAAGTTTATCTTTTAAAAACGAATGCAATGTTTGTAAAATGTTTCATATAGAGGTCAAGTACCTCGCGATGTAATCAACTATTGTGAATCGTTTATAATGTTTATGAATGGGGCATTTCAGTTGGTATCAGAGAGGTGGTCTTAGCGAACTAGGTCTTGCATTAGTGTGTCTAACTGATAGTTGTTTAGATGCATTAGTGAGTCTGGACTTAGACCGTGTCTGTATGTCAAAAGTTTTGCTTATCATTTTGTGTCGAAAATTATCTGCTTATCATTCTTAGGGAATCACTGGCTTATCATTCTTAGTCTAGACACATCTTACTGCATTGATTGCATGAATAGTGTATAGACAAGATTCATATCTTACCATATCTGCTAATTCATATCTTAGTGTATCTGTTATTGTAGACCTTACCTGACATATTCTGCAAAATTCTCCGTAATCTTCGAAATATTTTGTTCTATATAGATATTCTATGTAATTAGAATACCATCCGATAGCCGGAAAATCATTTCATATCGAAAAATCCTTCATTTAATCGCACGAAATGGAACTCGCCACTAGTTTAAGTCCCTTGGATTCTGATGTGGAGTTTCGCTCGAGCTCTGAAAGCAGTGTGACCGGAATGGACCAACCAATCATCCATCCCCCAATTCATCTGACGAGTTCGTAGTCGAATTAATCAATGGAGACGCAAAGAAGGCGATCCCTTCCACCAACCGAATTCACCTCTTGACGATGAACCTGAAGTGCTTACCGGCGAACCTATCCGAAACACCATTTTCAGCCTCATTTCCAGGGTAGCTCGTCACGATTATATTCTATCCACAATTCTAAACCTTATTCATCCGCTCATTCCGACTGACAATCATCCCGGAATAATGGAAGAAGTCAACGAGCTTCGCGCTCGAGTAATCAACTTGGAGAATATGGTGCAAAACCTACCAGCTTCAACAACAGCACCGGCAACACCAGTACCACCAACAACAACATCCGCAACACAAGCCTCAACACTACACGCCTCAAACTCACAGTCTGTACCTCCAGCATAATCATCATACTACATGATGACCTACATCGAATATCTTCGTTCTACTTGACGTTCTACAGCATTTATCTTCGTTCGACATGACAATTATGTAATCTCTAATGTTTTAAAGATTACATATTCTTGTTCTAACGGAAAATCAAATGAGTTTAATATCATATTAACTCATTAAATCCATGATTACATCTGAAGAAAATATATATGTATATATGTTTTCATAAAGATTGTAATTAAAAATTCTTTCGTACAAACTGTTAATGGTGAAAATATTTTAACGGGTAGGTAATACCTGAGAAATATTTAGATTTCACATTAATAAGTTACACTATACATTCTTCGAATCTGATTCAACAGTCATTTGCTATCCTACTTACATCCACAGATATACGAATCCGTTCACTAAAAAATAACCATTTTCATTCAATTTCATATTTGGATTTTGACTTATCAGAATCCAACAAGTGGCATAATGAAGAAAACATTGGACAAAATAAAATTTGTTAGAAACAAACAAATTAACTATGAGAAATTTTGTTAAAAATCCACGCTAACAAAATCCTAGCTAACTGTTCCTAGCTAACTGCTAATTCCTTATTACATTTTAATTATCGCAATTTATATTATCGCAATTTAATTCTCGCAATTTTATTTATTGTCATTTAATTTCTGTTATTTATTTTACACACTTTATTTATCGTCATTTAAATACTGTTAATTACGCATTTTAAATATCGGGACACGTTTACCAGGTTTTGACATATCATATCGATGCATCTATATATACTATTTGGAATAACCATAGACACTCTATATGCAATAATGCTTGAGTTAGCTATACATGGTTGAGGTTGATTCTAAAATAATATATATACTTTGATTTGTGATCGAGTCTGAGACATCTATACAATGGGTCGCGACATGTATTAATTAATTCGAATATTATATATTAAACTATATATGAATTGTTGAACTACTAATTGTGGACTAGTAACTGTGGACTAATAACATTGGACAATTAATATGAATTAAAATATTGATTATAATATATGAAACTAAATATTTCTTTAAGTTTGCCACTTGATTTCATCTTAAACCTCATTTGTATCTTGACAATTACAATCTGCATTCAAACCTTTCATAATTCTTGAAAACACCTCAATTGAGAGGATGAACCAACCACACTTCATCTACGGAAGAAAAGATTGATGCATATAGTTATGCACCTGAAAACACTCGGAACCTGAATAAACGTTTAACATGTATCTGTGCTAGCTCCTTTGGCGTTGTTATTACTGAAAATAACTTTACAATTCCTTTTCAAAGTAGTCAATTTTTTCACAGCTCCAGCAAGTCAACTTCGACTTTCATTCGGGTTAGTCTTATTATAACCTTGATATATAAGTTGCCTTTCGTCATCGTTACCGGAGAACCATTTGTATCCCACCACATTAGTAGTAAACTTACCAACAACTTCATTGATCTCTGATTTTCCAAAAAATCATTATATTCATTGAAACCCTATCATGAACTCATCGGCATCCTGTAACGAGAACTTCCATACCAAATACTGGGAAATCAGCAATCAGTATTTTGAATCTCGCAGCATTTCTACATCAACAGTTATATGTATATATATAACATCTATCTCCTAGAATTAAAATCTTTCAATCTAAAATTCTGAAAAAGCTGAATGAAGCAGCAGAAACTGTAAACAACCGTAAATGACCTTGATCGTCAGAAGTTTGATGATAAAGAATAGTATGTTGGAAAAACTGAGAAAAATTAGGTACTAAATTATGGATTGAGCAAACCATGAAGGAGGCTGTGGAAAAATCACAAAGACTAAACCTGTCTTCAAAGAATTCAAATGATTCAGTGTCTGCTGAAGTCATTAACAAATACCTTGCTCCTGACTGATCGGTGTCGAAGGGCCGATCAAAAATAGCCTAATTACTCTACTTTAGATAGGGTAAGCAGGATTCGTTCCACGAGAAGCTATGGTTAACTAGCAAGCAATTTCAGGATTTGTTTGTTTGTGATTAACTAAAATTAACTAAAGTAAAGACTAGATTAACAATTACTAAGCAAGTGTAAACTTTGAGTATTTAAGAGCATAAACAATGAGCTAATTAAAAAGGTTGTAATCAATTGGATGGAAGTCTTTATCCCTTCACAATCCCAATCTAACATGCATTCATTCAAACAAGTATTATGCTTATCAAGTATTGATCAAATCTCATAGACAAGATTTCTTAGGCTTATCAATTCTAACTATCTTGGGATTGAATCATGCAACCTAGACACTATGTCTTTATCCTTAATCTAATTAACACTAAATTGGATCAAGAACACAATGTTAAATCATTATAATTCAACTTGCAATAATCACAATCAATAATACTTGCATTAATCAATAAACAATAGGTTTATAATATCACAATTCAAAAGACATAAGTTTCATAACATTACAAACCACATAAACTTGAATGAAAAGAACACATGTATTAATTGTTCATGGAAGGAATAAAGTGAAAGAAACTAGCCAAGCATGTTGGTGATGATGATCATGGTTGCTTCTTGAAGTTGCATGAAGAACACTCCTTGAAACCTTGCTTGAATCTTGATTTGATGATGATTAATGGTGTGTTTTTGTGTGTTTGATGCTCTAAAAACTATGGAAGATCATATAAATTCATAGCCTAGGGTTTCTATTATATAGGGGTGAAGTAGGGTAACCCCGAAGCATTAAATCCCTCAAAGTCGGCTTTAAATTTTATCCAAAAATAGTTCCAGCCGCAAATTATGCTCACCGGTCGTCTACATGCGCCCAGCCGCAAAAACCAGCCGCCTCCTTTTGTCAGCTTTCCACCTGAAGATGTTTTTGGCACCAGTCAGGCGCCTCCTTACGCCCCCCAGCTGCCTCCTTGCGGCTGGGCTTCAGTTTTTTCATTTTTTCTTGTTTTTAACCCCCATTTTCGCGTTCTCGTCCCAAATCGTTACTCATTATAAAAACCTCATGAAATAACTTTTTAAACCTCAAATATACACATAAAATTCACCTCTTAACATCAATAATGATCGGCGTTTAAGACCCGATCAACTCCCTCACACTTATCATTGTTTGTCCTCAAACAATCACAAGCAAAATCTTCGACTCGAACCTTTAATTAAGCTTTTTAATAACTGATAAATCTTCAAAGGATTGTATAAAACCGCAACGTCTTGAACTCAATGTGGAACATAAATTCTTCCGACATGGCTCTCACTTAATCAACTTTAACTTCTCGATTATGTGAACATCTCGTCTCGAGCAAATACTTCAAAAATGTAACAAAACTTCAAACTTGGTGATCTTCAAATAAAAATAAGTCAAGTGAGAGCCATCCACCATATGAACTAGATAAAAGAACCATATACCATCAATTCCATATTTTGTTTTAAAGGTTGGTGTGCCAGAGTGTCCGAAGACACCCTTTTTGGTTCTCCCGATGTTTTAGGATCACGGCACTCATCTCCTGAAATGTCCCATTCATATTGATTATAAACGTTCCGTATTAATTGATTTCGTTGCGAGGTTTTGATCTCTATATGAGACGTTTTTCAAAGACTGCATTCATTTTTAAAACAACCATAACCTTTATTTTATCAATAAAGGTTTTAAAAACATTACGTAGATTATCAAATAATGATAATCTAAAATATACTGTTTACACACGACCATTACATAATGGTTTACAATAGAAATATATTACATCGACATATGTTTCTTGAATGCAGTTTTTACACAATATCATACAAACATGGAATCCAAATCTTGTCCTTATTTTAGTATGCAACAGCGAAAGCTCTTAGTATTCACCTAAGAATAAACATGCTTTAAATGTCAACAAAAATGTTGGTGAGTTATAGGTTTAACCTATATATATCAAATCGTAATAATAGACCACAATATTTCATATTTCAATACACATCCCATACATAGAGATAAAAATCATTCATATGGTGAACACCTGGTAACCGACATTAACAAGATGCATATATAAGAATATCCCTATCATTCCGGGACACCCTTAGGATATGATATAAATTTCGAAGTACTAAAGCATCCGGTACTTTGGATGGGGCTTGTTGGGCCCAATATATCTATCTTTAGGATTCGCGTCAATTAGGGTGTCTGTTCCCTAATTCTTAGATTACCAGACTTAATAAAAACGGGCATATTCGATTTCGATAATTCAACTATAGAATGTAGTTTCACGTACTCGTGTCTATTTTGTAAATCATTTATAAAACCTGCATGTATACTCATCCCAAAAATATTAGATTTTAAAAGTGGGACTATAACTCACTTTCACAGATTTTTACTTCGTCGGGAAGTAAGACTTGGCCACTGGTCGATTCACGAACCTATAACAAATATGTACAAATATATCAAAGTATGTTCAAAATATATTTACAACATTTTTAATATGTTTTAATGTTTTAAGTTTATTAAGTCAGCTGTCCTCGTTAGTAACCTATAACTAGTTGTCCACAATTAGATGTACAGAAATAAATCGATATATATTATCTTGAATCAATCCACGACCCAGTGTATACACGTCTCAGGCTAGATCACAACTCAAACTATATATATATTTGGAATCAACCTCAACCCTGTATAGCTAACTCCGACATTACTGCATATAGAGTGTCTATGGTTGTTCCAAATAATATATATAGATGGGTCGATATGATATGTCAAAACTTTTGCATACGTGTCTATGGTATCCCAAGATTACATAACATATTAGAATACATGTATAATACAATATAAGTTAGCTAGGATATAATTTGTATAGAATTGTTAATATTTCCCGTAGCTACTAAAATCAAAAAATATCCAATCTTGTTTTACCCATAGCTTCTTCATTTTAAATCCGTTTTGAGTGAATCAAATTGCTATGGTTTCATATTGAACTCTATTTTATGAATCTAAACAGAAAAAATATAGGTTTATAGTCAGAAATATAAGTTACAAGTCATTTTTGTAAGAGGTGGTCATTTCAGTCGAAAGAACGACGTCTTGATGACCATTTTGAAAAACATACTTCCACTTTGAGTTTAACCATGATTTTTGGATATAGTTTTATGTTCATAATAAAAATCATTTTCCCAGAAGAACAACTTTTAAATCAAAGTTTATCATAGTTTTTAATTATCAAACCCAAAACAGCCCGCGGTGTTACTACAACGGCATATATCCGGTTTTACGGTGTTTTTTGTGTTTTCCGGTTTTAAATCATTAAGTTAGCATATCATATAGATATAGAATATGTGTTTAGTTGATTTTAAAATTCAAGTTAGAAGGATTAACTTTTGTTTGCGAACAAGTTTAGAATTAACTAAACTATGTTCTAGTGATTTCAAGTTTAAACCTTCGAATAAGATAGATTTATATGTATGAATCGAATGATGTTATGAACATCATTACTACCTCAAGTTTTCTGGATAAAACTACTGGAAATGAGAAAAATGAATCTAGCTTCAAAGGATCCTTGGATGGCTTGAAAGTTCTTGAAGCAGAATCATGACACGAAAACAAGTTCAAGTAAGATTTCCACTCGAAATAAGATTGTTATAGTTATAGAAATTGAATCAAAGTTTGAATATGAGTATTACCTTGTATTAGAAAGATATATTACTCTAAATAAGAAAGATTTCTTGAGGTTGGATGATCACTCTACAAGATTGGAAGTAAGCTAGCAAACTTGGAAGTATTCTTGATTTTATGAAACTAGAACTTGTAGAATTTATGAAGAACACTTAGAACTTGAAGATAGAACTTGAGAGAGATCAATTAGATGAAGAAAATTGAAGAATGAAAGTGTTTGTAGGTGTTTTTGGTCGTTGGTGTATGGATTAGATATAAAGGATATGTAATTTTGTTTTCATGTAAATAAGTCATGAATGATTACTCATATTTTTGTAATTTTATGAGATATTTCATGCTAGTTGCCAAATGATGGTTCCCACATGTGTTAGGTGACTCACATGGGCTGCTAAGAGCTGATCATTGGAGTGTATATACCAATAGTACATACATCTAAAAGCTGTGTATTGTACGAGTACGAATACGGGTGTATACGAGTAGAATTGTTGATGAAACTGAATGAGGATGTAATTGTAAGCATTTTTGTTAAGTAGAAGTATTTTGATAAGTGTCTTGAAGTCTTTCAAAAGTGTATGAATACATATTAAAACACTACATGTATATACATTTTAACTGAGTCGTTAAGTCATCGTTAGTCGTTACATGTAAGTGTTGTTTTGAAACCTTTAAGTTAACGATCTTGTTAAATGTTGTTAACCCAATGTTTATAATATCAAATGAGATTTTAAATTATTATATTATCAGGATATTATGATGTATGAATATCTCTTAATATGATATATATACATTAAATGTCGTTACAACGATAATCGTTACATATATGTCTCGTTTCAAAATCATTAAGTTAGTAGTCTTGTTTTTACATATGTAGTTCAATGTTAATATACTTAATGATATGTTTACTTATCATAATATCATGTTAACTATATATATAACCATATATATGTCATCATATAGTTTTTACAAGTTCTAACATTCGTGAATCACCAGTCAACTTGGGTGGTCAATTGTCTATATGAAACCTATTTCAATTAATCAAGTGTTAACAAGTTTGATTGCTTAACATGTTGGAAACACTTAATCATAACAATTTCATTTAATATATATATAAACATGGAAAAGTTCGGGTCACTACAGTACCTACCCGTTAAATAAATATTTCGTCCCGAAATTTTAAGCCGTTGGAGGTGTTGACATATCTTCTGGAAATAAATGCGGGTATTTCTTCTTCATCTGATCTTCTCGTTCCCAGGTGAACTCGGGTCCTCTACCAGCATTCCATCGAACCTTAACAATTGGTATCTTGTTTTGCTTAAGTCTTTTAACCTCACGATCCATTATTTCGACGGGTTCTTCGATGAATTGAAGTTTTTCGTTGATTTGGATTTCATCTAACGGAAGAGTGAGATCTTCTTTAGCAAAATATTTCTTCAAATTCGAGACGTGGAAAGTGTTATGTACAGTCGCGAGTTGTTGAGGTAACTCAAGTCGATAAGCTACTGGTCCGACACGATCAATAATCTTGAATGGTCCAATATACCTTGGATTTAATTTCCCTCATTTACCAAATCGAACAACGCCTTTCCAAGGTGCAACTTTAAGCATGACCATCTCTCCAATTTCAAATTCTATATTTTTTCTTTTAATGTCAGCGTAGCTCTTTTGTCGACTTTGGGCTTTGGGCGGTTTTCAACCGTTGTTGAATTTGGATGATCTTCTCGGTAGTTTCTTGTATTATCTCCGGACCCGTAATCTGTCTATCCCCCACTTCACTCCAACAAATCGGAGACCTGCACTTTCTACCATAAAGTGCTTCAAACGGCGCCATCTCAATGCTTGAATGGTAGCTGTTGTTGTAGGAAAATTCTGCTAACGGTAGATGTCGATCCCAACTGTTTCCGAAATCAATAACATATGCCCGTAGCATGTCTTCAAGCGTTTGTATCGTCCTTTCGCTCTGCCCATCAGTTTGTGGATGATAGGCAGTACTCATGTCTAGACGAGTTCCTAATGCTTGCTGTAATGTCTGCCAGAATCTTGAAATAAATCTGCCATCCCTATCAGAGATAATAGAGATTGGTATTCCATGTCTAGAGACGACTTCCTTCAAATACAGTCGTGCTAACTTCTCCATCTTGTCATCTTCTCTTATTGGCAGGAAGTGTGCTGATTTAGTGAGACGATCAACTATTACCCAAATAGTATCAAAACCACTTGCAGTCCTTGGCAATTTAGTAATGAAATCTATGGTAATGTTTTCCCATTTCCATTCCGGGATTTTGGGTTGTTGAAGTATACCTGATGGTTTTTGATGCTCAGCTTTGACCTTAGAACACGTCAAACATTCTCCTACATATTTAGCAACATCAGCTTTCATACCCGGCCACCAAAAATGTTTCTTGAGATCCTTGTACATCTTCCCCGTTCCAGGATGTATTAAGTATCTGGTTTTATGAGCTTCTCTAAGTACCATTTCTCTCATATCTCCAAATTTTGGTACCCAAATCCTTTCAGCCCTATACCGGGTTCCGTCTTCCTGAATATTAAGATGCTTCTCCGATCCTTTGGGTATTTCATCCTTTAAATTTTCCTCTTTTAAAACTCCTTGTTGCGCCTCCTTTATTTGAGTAGTAAGGTTATTAGGAATCATTATATTCATAGATTTTACTCGAATGGGTTCTCTGTCCTTCCTACTCAAGGCGTCGGCTACCACATTTGCCTTCCTCGGGTGGTAACGAATCTCAAAGTCGTAATCATTCAACAATTCAATCCACCTACGCTGCCTCATATTCAGTTGTTTCTGAATAAATATGTGTTGAAGACTTTTGTGGTCAGTATATATAATACCTTTTACCCTATATAAGTAGTGCCTCCAAGTCTTTAATGAAAAAACAACCGCGCCTAATTCCAAATCATGCGTCGTATAATTTTGTTCGTGAATCTTCAATTGTCTAGACGCATAAGCAATTACTTTCATTCGTTGCATTAATACATAACCGAGACCTTGCTTTGAGGCATCACAATATATCATAAAATCATCATTCCCTTCAGGTAATGACAATATAGGTGCCGTAGTTAACTTTTTCTTCAATAACTAAAACGCTTTCTCTTGTTCATCCTTCCATTCAAATTTCTTCCCTTTATGCGTTAATGCAGTCAAGGGTTTTGCTATTCTGGAAAAGTCTTTGATGAACATTCTGTAGTAACCAGCTAGTCCTAAAAACTGGCGTATGTGTTTCGGAGTTTTCGGGGTTTCCCACTTTTCAACGGTTTCAATCTTTGATGGATCCACCTGAATACCTTCTTTGTTCACTATGTGACCGAGGAATTAAACTTCTTCCAACCAAAATGCACACTTTGAAAACTTAGCGTACAGTTTTTCTTTCCTTAACAACTCTAGCACTTTTCTCAAGTGTTCTTCGTGCTCTTGATCATTCTTCGAGTAAATAAGTATGTCATCGATGAAAACAATGACAAACTTGTCAAGATATGGCCCACACACTCGGTTCATGAGGTCCATGAACACAGCTGGTGCGTTAGTCAATCCAAAAGGCATAACCATAAACTCGTAATGACCGTGACGCGTCCTAAAAGCAGTCTTTGGAATATCATCCTCCTTCACCCGCATTTGATGATATCCAGATCGTAAATCGATCTTCGAATAAACATACGAGCCTTGTAGTTGATCAAATATGTCGTCGATTCTCGGTAGTGGGTAGCGGTTCTTGATGGTAAGTTTTTTCAACTCTCGGTAGTCGATACCCAACCTGAATGTACCATCTTTCTTCTTGACAAACAAAATAGGAGCTCCCCACGGTGATGTGCATGGTCGAATGAAACCACGCTCTAAAAGTTCTTGTAATTAGCTCTGAAGTTCCTTCATTTCGCTAGGTACGAGTCTGTATGGAGCACGAGCTATTGGTGCAGCTCCCGGTACAAGGTCTATTTGAAATTCAACGGATCGGTGTAGAAGTAGTCCCGGTAATTCTTTCAGAAATACATCGGGAAATTCTTTTGCGACAGGAATATCATTGATGTTCTTTTCTTCGGAATTGACTTTCTCGACGTGTGCTAGCACAGCATAGCAACCTTTTCTTATTAGTTTTTGTGCCTTCAGTTTACTAATAAGATTTAACTTTGTGTTGCTCTTTTATCCGTACACCATTAAGGGTTTTCCTTTTCCTCGTATAATGCGAATTGCATTTTTGTAACAAACGATCTCTGCTTTCACTTCTTTCAACCAGTCCATACCGATTATCACATCAAAACTCCCTAACTCTACTGGTATCAAGTCAATCTTAAATGTTTCGCTAACCAGTTTAATTTCTCGATTCCGACATATATTATCTGCTGAAATTAATTTACCATTTGCTAATTCGAGTAAAAATTTACTATCCAAAGGAGTCAATGGGCAACTTAATTTAGCACAAAATTCTCTACTCATATAGCTTCTATCCGCACCTGAATCAAATAAAACATAAGCAGATTTATCGTCAATAAGAAACGTACCCGTAACAAGCTTCGAGTCTTCCTGTGCCTCTGCCGCATTAATATTGAAAACTCTTCCGCGGCCTTGTCCATTTGTGTTCTCCTGGTTCGGGCAATTTCTAATAATGTGGCCCGGTTTTCCATATTTATAACAAACTACATTGGCATAACTTGCTCTGACACTACTTGCTCCGCCATTACTCGTTCCGACACCATTTGTTCCTTTCGTTCTGTTAACCCCTGGTCCGTAGACCTCACACTTCGCCGCGCTATGACCATTTCTTTTACACTTGTTGCAAAATTTGGTGCAGAACCCCGAGTGATACTTTTCACACCTTTGGCATAGCTGCTTCTGATTGTTGTTGTTATTGCGGTTGTTATTGTTGTTGGAATGATTGTTGTAGTTGTTGTTATTGTTTTGCCATTTGTTGTAGTTGCAATTGATGTTGCGATTATTGGGATAGTTGTTGTTGTTTTGGTGACTCTTATCACCGTTTTCCTTCCACTTTCTTTTGACTAGCTTCACGTTGGCCTCTTCGGCCGCCTGTTCTTTAATTCTTCCCTCAATCTGATTCACTAGTTTGTGAGCCATTCTACATGCCTTTTGTATAGAGGCAGGCTTGTGTGAACTTATATCATCTTGGATTCTCTCCGGTAACCCTTTCACAAACGCGTCGATCTTCTCTTCCTCATCTTCGAACGCTCTCGGACACAATAGGCACAATTCTATGAATCGTCTTTCGTACGAAGTAATATCGAATCCCTGTGTTCGTAACCCTCTAAGTTCTGACTTGAGCTTATTGACCTCGGTTCTAGGACGGTACTTCTCGTTCATCAAGTGCTTGAATGCTGACCACGGTAGCGCGTAAGCAGCATCTTGTCCCACTTGTTCTAGATAAGTATTCCACCATGTTAACGCAATACCTGTGAAGGTATGCGTAGCGTACTTCACTTTGTCTCCTTCAGCACACTTACTTATGGCAAAGACCGATTCAATTTTCTCGGTCCACCGTTTCAATCCGATTGGTCCTTCGGTCCCATCAAATTCTGAAGGTTTGCAGGTAGTGAATTCCTTGTAGGAGCATCCTACACGATTTCTTGCGCCGTTAGCTATATTGCTAGATTCAGAGTTATTGTTGGTATGTAGCGCGGCCTGTACTGCGGCTATGTTTGAAGCAAGAAAGGCGCGAAATTCCTCTTCGCTCATATTCAAGGTGTGTCGAGTAGTCGGTGCCATTTCCTTCAAAATAGTCAAATGAAACGAGTTAATCATACAGAATATCAAGAGTAGTCAATAGTATTTCGTAGCGTAATATGAACTTATTTATAAAAGCTCTTTCTTCATATTAGCATTTTATACTCTTTAATTCGGGTAGTACCTACCCGTTAAGTTCATACTTAGTAGCTAACATACCATTTCAACTACAGTTCTATATGAAAAACTAATCACAACAAAAAAAAAATATATCATATTCAAACCTTTATACAATAACTTGCAAACTTACAATACTACTATTTTACATATAGCATGAAATATAGCACATAAAACTTTGATACAAAGTAGTTGCGAAGATAATTCTAGTTAATAAATAAGGCGTTCAGCAAAGGCAATAAAGACACGTAATTCATACGTCCAGAAACAAGTCATGCATTCTGATTTTACTAATACCACTTCCCATCCTTGGTTTTGTGGAACATAACCATTGTGACTGATAGTAAGACAATGTGTTGTAACGTCGTCAAAAGGATGAAGGTTACGTAATGACCAACAGTCTCGTAATAACCTAAAAACCTCATTTCTTACCCCAATTACCGACTCCGTCACTTGTGAGAACGTTTTATTTAATAGTTGTAGCCCGATGTTCTTGTTCTCACTTTGGTGAGAAGCGAACATTACTAACCCGTAAGCATAACATGCTTCTTTATGTTGCATGTTAGCCGCTTTTTCTAAATCACGAAGTCCTATATTCGGATATATTGAGTCAAAATAATTTCTTAACCCGTTGCGTAAAATAGCATTTGGGTTCCCCGCAATATATGCATCAAAGTAAACACATCGTAACTTATGGATTTCCCAATGTGATATCCCCCATATTTTGAACGAAATCCTTTTATAAACCAAGGCATTCTTGGAACATTCTTCGAATGTCTTACAAACTGATCTCGCCTTAAATAGTTGTGCCGAGGAATTCTGACCGACTGTAGACAAGATTTCATCAATCATGTCTCCGGTTAGGTCTCTTAAAATATTGGGTTGTCTATCCATTTTGTGTTTTTATACTGTAAAATAGACAAGAGTTAGATTAATAAAAAAAATACTTATTAATACAAGAAATTTTTACATATATCATAAAGCATAAGCACACTATATTACATATATTACACCACACGAATACAACTATCTTATTCCGACTCGCTCGTTTCTTCTTCTTCTTCTTCGGTTTTGGTTCGTTTTGCCAAGTTTCAAGGGATATATGATGTTCCCCTAATACGAGCCGTCATTTTCCACATTGGTTTAGAAAAACCTGGTGGTTTAGAGGTTCCCAGGTTTTTGTCACAACTTAAGAAATACGGGTGTTGATGATACATATAAAGTTCATCGGGTTTGGAATCAAATTTCTCTATTTTTATGCCCTTTCCCTTATTGTTCTCTTTTGCCTTATTAAATTGTGTTGGGGTAATTTCTATAACATCATCGGAATCCTTGTCGGGATCCGATTCATTGGAGAATAGGTAATCCTCCCAATACTTTGCTTCCTTGGCGGAAACACCATTGACCATAATTAACTTTGGTCGGTTGGTTGAGGATTTTATTCTACTTAACCGTTTTATTATTTTCCCCACTGGTTCTATTTTTTCTTCCGGTTCCGATTCTTCTTCCGGTTCCGACTCTTCTTCCGGTTCCTCTTCGGGAACTTGTGAATCAGGCCACGAATCATTCCAATTTACATTTGACTCTTCATTATTATTAGGTGAGTCAATGGGACTTGTTCTAGAGGTAGACATCTATCACATAATATCAAACACGTTAAGAGATTAATATATCACATAATATTCAAATGTTAAAAATATATAGTTTTCAACAAAATTTGTTAAGCAATCATTTTTCAAGTAAACACGGTCGAAGTCCAGACTTACTAATGCATCCTAACAAACTCGATAAGACACACTAATGCAAAATTCTGGTTCTCTAAGACCAACGATCTGATACCAACTGAAATGTCCCGTTCATATTGATTATAAACGTTCCATATTAATTGATTTCGTTGCGAGGTTTTGACCTCTATATGAGACGTTTTTCAAAGACTGCATTCATTTTTAAAACAACCATAACCTTTATTTTATCAATAAAGGTTTTAAAAACATTACGTAGATTATTAAATAATGATAATCTAAAATATACTGGTTATACACGACCATTACATAATGGTTTACAATAGAAATATATTACATCGACATATGTTTCTTGAATGCAGTTTTTACACAATATCATACAAACATGGACTCCAAATCTTGTCCTTATTTTAGTATGCAACAGCGGAAGCTATTAGTATTCACCTGAGAATAAACATGCTTTAAACGTCAACAAAAATGTTGGTGAGTTATAGGTTTAACCTATATATATCAAATCGTAACAATAGACCATAAGATTTCATATTTCAATACACATCCCATACATAGAGATAAAAATCATTCATATGGTGAACACCTGGTAACCGACATTAACAAGATGCATATATAAGAATATCCCCATCATTCCGGGACACCCTTCGGATATGATATAAATTTCAAAGTACTAAAGCATCCGGTACTTTGGATGGGGCTTGTTGGGCCCAATAGATCTATCTTTAGGATTCGCGTCAATTAGGGTGTCTGTTCCCTAATTCTTAGATTACCAGACTTAATTAAAAGGGGCATATTCGATTTCGATAATTCAACTATAGAATGTAGTTTCACGTACTTGTGTCTATTTTGTAAATCATTTATAAAACCTACATGTATTCTCATCCCAAAAATATTAGATTTTAAAAGTGGGACTATAACTCACTTTCACAGATTTTTACTTCGCCGGGAAGTAAGACTTGGCCACTGGTCGATTCACGAACCTATAACAAATATGTACATATATATCAAAGTATGTTCAAAATATATTTACAACATTTTTAATACGTTTTAATGTTTTAAGTTTATTAAGTCAGCTGTCCTCGTTAGTAACCTACAACTAGTTATCCACAATTAGATGTACAGAAATAAATCGATATATATTATCTTGAATCAATCCACGACCCAGTGTATACACGTCTCAGGCTAGATCACAACTCAAACTATATATATTTTTGGAATCAACCTCAACCCTGTATAGCTAACTCCGACATTACTGCATATAGAGTGTCTATGGTTGTTCCAAATAATATATATAGATGGGTCGATATGATATGTCAAAACATTTGCATACGTGTCTATGGTATCCCAAGATTACATAACATATTAGAATACATGTATAATAAAATATAAGTTAGCTAGGATATGATTTGTATAGAATTGTTAATATTTCCCGTAGCTACTAAAATCAAAAAATATCCAATCTTGTTTTACCCATAACTTCTTCATTTTAAATCCGTTTTGAGTGAATCAAATTGTTATGGTTTCATATTGAACTATATTTTATGAATCTAAACAGAAAAAGTATAGGTTTATAGTCAGAAATATAAGTTACAAGTCATTTTTGTAAGAGGTAGTCATTTCAGTCAAAAGAACGACGTCTTGATGACCATTTTGAAAAACATACTTTCACTTTGAGTTTAACCATGATTTTTGGATATAGTTTTATGTTCATAATAAAAATCATTTTTCCAGAAGAACAACTTTTAAATCAAAGTTTATCATAGTTTTTAATTATCAAACCCAAAACAGCCCGCGGTGTTACTACAACGGCGTATATCCGGTTTTACGGTATTTTTCGTGTTTTTCAGTTTTAAATCATTAAGTTAGAATATCATATAGATATAGAAAATGTGTTTAGTTGATTTTAAAAGTCAAGTTAGAAGGATTAACTTTTGTTTGCGAACAAGTTTAGAATTAACTAAACTATGTTCTAGTGATTTCAAATTTAAACCTTCGAATAAGATAGCTTTATATGTATGAATCGAATGATGTTATGAACATCATTACTACCTCAAGTTTTCTGGATAAAACTACTGGAAATGAAAAAAATGGATCTAGCTTCAAAGGATCCTTGGATGGCTTGAAAGTTCTTGAAGCAGAATCATGACACGAAAACAAGTTCAAGTAAGATTTCCACTCGAAATAAGATTGTTATAGTTATAGAAATTGAATCAAAGTTTGAATATGAGTATTACCTTGTATTAGAATGATATCTTACTGTAAATAAGAAAGATTTCTTGAGGTTGGATGATCACTCTACAAGATTGGAAGTAAGCTAGCAAACTTGGAAGTATTCTTGATTTTATGAAACTAGAACTTGTAGAATTTATGAAGAACACTTAGAACTTGAAGATAGAACTTGAGAGAGATCAATTAGATGAAGAAAATTGAAGAATGAAAGTGTTTGTTGGTGTATGGATTAGATATAAAGGATATGTAATTTTGTTTTCATGTAAATAAGTCAAGAATGATTACTCATATTTTTGTAATTTTATGAGATATTTCATGCTAGTTGCCAAATGATAGTTCCCACATGTGTTAGGTGACTCACATGGACTGCTAAGAGCTGATCATTGGAGTGTATATACTAATAGTACATACATCTAAAAGCTGTGTATTGTACGAGTATGAATACGGGTGTATACGAGTAGAATTGTTGATGAAACTGAATGAGGATGTAATTGTAAGCATTTTTGTTAAGTAGAAGTATTTTGATAAGTGTCTTGAAGTCTTTCAAAAGTGTATGACTACATATTAGAACACTACATGTATATACATTTTAACTGAGTCGTTAAGTCATCGTTAGTAGTTACATGTAAGTGTTGTTTTGAAACCTTTAGGTTAACGATCTTGTTAAATGTTGTTAACCCAATGTTTATAATATCAAATGAGATTTTAAATTATTATATTATCATGATATTATGATGTACGAAAATCTCTTAATATGATATATATACATTAAATGTCGTTACAACGATAATCGTTACATATATGTCTCGTTTCAAAATCATTAAGTTAGTAGTCTTGTTTTTACATATGTAGTTCATTGTTAATATACTTAATGATATGTTTACTTATCATAATATCATGTTAACTATATATATAACCATATATATGTCATCATATAGTTTTTACAAGTTTTAACGTTCGTGAATCACCAGTCAACTTGGGTGGTCAATTGTCTATATGAAACCTATTTCAATTAATCAAGTGTTAACAAGTTTGATTGCTTAACATGTTGGAAACACTTAATCATAACAATTTCATTTAATATATATATATATATATATATATATATATATATATATATATATATATATATATATATATATATATATATATATATATATATATATAAACATGGAAAAGTTCGGGTCACTACATCTCATGCCCCAACAACTCCTCCGGTTACTCTCGGAGCAGGGTGGACAATCGACGAATGGTCGTGGAATTTAAGTCCCACGTGACTTATAATGAGAAATAATTTTTGTGGATTTAGCCCCATCTAGCTCTATTTTTTGCGGTATTATACGCCCCAATAAGGCTCTCGTGTAGGAATATTTATCCAGCCCCTATACTGGCTGTTTTATGGATTTGGCTCCATCGAGCTCTCGTTTTGTGGTTTTAGCCCCAAGCATGGCTCTCGTGTAGGAATATTTATCCAGCCCCTATACTGGCTGTTTTGCAGCGAACTGCGGGTATGGCTAGTGTCATCCACAGCTAATCCTGGTTTTGAATAGCGACACAGAACAAGTCCAAGTACTAGCATTTGTTCCCGGTATCGAAACAAGAAGTGAATGAACAGGAAATGACATTTTGTACCTTTCACTTTCGTCAATTCATGGGTAAAAAGCTGCACTAAAAAGTGCTTGCGAAACATAAGTTGGAATACTTTAATTCTTAACTTTACCACTTGAAAAATCTTTATTAATTTAGGTGCTAAATACCAACTTTTTCTTAATACCCATTAATACCATGCCACTTCACTTTTTCTTAACTCTTTTTCACAAAAATCACACTTGGTTTGTTATAAAATTATGATTAAAAATTTTGTTCAATCGCAATAATCATAATGTTTTAAAAATTAAGCTTCAAACCCCAAGTAATGTATCCCAAAAAGAAAATTTTAATTTTCCCCTCTCCCCCACACTTGTATCATGCTACACCCTCGTACGCATGTGTAGAGTATTATAATATTTATGTGAAAATTAAAAAAGGGAAAATCTAACACATTACCGAGATACTCGCAAGTTCACCATCCAATAGTAACCATCGCACATCATTTTGATTCATCATCACGCATTCCATTCGATTACGTTTATCCTTCCATTAAAACTTAGAAAAGAAAAATAAAATAAAAAGTGTAAAATCTAACTAGCCCACTTTCGGAGGGATCCGCTTTAAGCCACCCTATTCCCTCGGGTGGACGAGTTTTGTCTCGTGAGGGCTTGCAGTGAACATACCCACAAAGTTCATTTATCTAAAAAATAAAAAAAATAGAAATAAACAAAAAATAAAACAAAGAAGACTTACAAACTCTACACAAGTTTGTGCAGCTTTTATTTTCGAGTCGTGCACACGACTCTTTCGCCACTTCAGCTAATTCCAGGACTATAGAAGGTTCCTCCTTCCCTCACTTTATGAGAACCTTCACTATCTCTAACTTTCCTCAACTTAGAATCCAGCCACACATCATTCTCCTTAGCCACATGCATTAACTCAAACAATTTATCTTTTTCTTTAGGAGACAAGTTACACACAAGACGGTTGCTCAAACTTTCATCTCCTCTACTCCTAGCATCATGGACCCGTCTATGTAATTTCCACATAGAACGATCAAGCACTGGGTCATCCACATATTCCTTACACTCACTATGATGCCTCAAAGAACTATGTGGCGGGTTTTCACTATCTCCCCCACACTTAGGCCCTTCAAGATCCTCTAAATTGGAAATCACTTCATAATCAACTCGAGAATTCACCTTTTCATTCTTATTCACCTTGATCTTGTGACATCCAAACCGCTCAACGAGTTTTTCTACGATTCCCCCATTTACTTTGACTACATTCCCATCGGATTCTTCAGACTTTTCAAATGTATCAACAGATGTAGCGACCCGACCAAATCATGTTTGACGGCGCCGTCTACTTAGGTCCCGTTACGTGGTCATAAGTCTTTAAGACAAAGTTTGACCAAAATATGTCGCCTTCATTTCAAAATAAAGATTGTTCCCAAAGTTTACAAGAATTGTTCAACCAATAGTTAAGTTACAACGTTATAATACGAATGAAATCTAGGCGACACGGTTTAAAGTAAAGCCAAAAGACGCTCCATGAAATGCACATATACTCGACATCCAATGCAAGTATCAAATAATGAGCGGAAGCATATATCATGTATCGTTCAAGGACCTGAGAAAAACATAGAAATCTGTCAACGAAAACGTTGGTGAAATCATAGGTTTAAGTAAGTAAGTACAAGTGAACCACAAGATTTGCATCAATGAAATAATAGTAATACATTCCAAAAGTTTGTTTCACGAGCACCCAATTATCAAAGCTTAACATTCCTTCCATTGTATACCCCATCACTTAGTGCTAGAACAAACACTGATTCTCGAAAATATATTTCATCCGTAGACGGTAGCGAACCGTCAAAGATGAGGGTTGTCAACCCATATGGCCATATAACATAAGTTCTCGCTTACACCCGGCAAGTGTAACTAATGATAATCGAATTGAGGATTTTTGTTCTAAACTCGTATGTAGAATGTTTGTTTTCCCGTTCTTGTGTTCACTTAGTTCAAAAGAATCGTTTATGTTTTCTCATCCCAATATAAGTTCAAAAAGAGTAAAAGTGGGACTATGATCTCACCTTGAGTGCACGAGTAGTAAAGTACTTCGACAAGTAAACGTGTGCAAAGAACAATGCTAGTCTTGACCTAAACAAATAGGTCGTATCAATAACGGTAAACACGATAGGTCAAAGATGTTCAATTAGTCCTATGGCTCGTTACGACTCGATTATTTAGCATGTGAAATCAAATTGTCAAGTTTCATGCAAGATACAAGTATATAAACAAGTTAGGAAGGTTGCAAAATCATTTGGTTAAGTTTGACAAAAAGTCAAACTTTGGTCGGTCAAAGTCAACGAAAAAGTCAACACGTTCGGGTCGTGTCCCGAACTATTTTTCTGAGGTTTTTAATCATGTATGAGCATGCTAGGACAAGTTACATGTGAATCGGAGGTGCATAGCATAGCAAACTTTATTCGAAATTTGACCAAGTTGGACAGACCCAATCGGCGCGCCGCGCGGGTATATGGCGCGCCGCGCGGGTACCTGTGCAGAGAATTCTGGCAGTTTTTAAGTTTTATGCACGAACCCAACTTCAAACAATCATCATTTATGATCCGCAAACAATCAAGACAAGTATCTTATACCGTTGGGAAGGTAATTTGACGAGGAAAACAACTAAACACATTTCATCAATCAATCTACCTATCACAACAACCAAAACCGCATCTAATGCTTAACATTAACCGCATACAAGTTCATAAATGCAATTCAATGATTCGGGCAACCAATTTACATGAATGATATGCCGTTTCGAAGGTAATCAAGCATACAATCCAACTAAACACTTACCAATAATAATCCATGGCATTCAATGCATCAAAAGTCCATTTCAAGTTCATCAAACCCTAACCCAAATTCACCAAAATCAATAATCAAGTTCATGAAGTTTTCTAAGGCAACCTACACATCAAATTGAAGCTAGTGATGCTAGTAACACAATTAAAACATCAACTTTTAACATCTAACAACATATGATCATCCAAAATTCAAGAATAACACACCAAAATTCAAGTTCATGCTAGTTACACTAAAACAACGAGATCGAGCATATAAATCATATATTCATGTTAGACTTGAGCCATAGACACTAATTAACACTTTTATAAGTTAAAAACATCAAGAACACAAAATCTAGTGATTTTAGAAAGTTACCCAAATGAGATGAAGTTGGTACCAAAACGAAGAGGATGAAGAGAGGATCACGAATATGTAATTTATTTTGTTGTAAGCCTCCTAGATCGAATTTAGATGATGATTGAATGAATATGGTTTTGAGTGTGTGTGTTCTTGCTAGAGAGAAAGAGAGAGAGATGAAGATGAAATGAATGGGTGAAAGGGGTTTGACCCTTTGACCTAGTCAAGGGTTTGATCCCTTGTCAAGTTTAGTCCCTCAACTTTCGTTCGGGTGCGGGAATTACCTAAACGAGATAATTTAAAACGCGTATCAACGGGAGATGTTATAAACATATAACGGACTTTATATTAGTATAACGGAAAAGTAAACGGAAAAAGCGGGATGTTACATTACCTACTCCTTAAAAGAAATTTCGTCCCGAAATTTAAGTAGGCGTAGTAGTCGTTGTTTCTTCCTCGAGATCTTGCGTTTCCGAATTCACGAATAGATGAGGATACTTCCTTTGCATTTGATCTTGTCTTTCCCAAGTAAACTCGGGTCCTCTTTTGGCATTCCAACGGACTTTAACAATCGGGATTCGACTTTGTTTCAATGTCTTGACGGAGGTGTCCACAATTTCAACCGGTTCCTCCACAAAATGAAGTTTGTCATCAATAGTAAGTTCTTCGAGAGGGATGACGATATCGGGTTCGGCAAGACACTTTTTCAAGTTAGATACATGGAAGGTAGGATGAACGGAGTTCAATTGAGGCGGAAGATCTAAACGATAAGCAACGGTTCCAATACGCTCCAAGATTTCGAAAGGACCAATATACCGCGGATTTAGCTTCCCGCGTTTCCCAAAACGGATTACACCCTTCCAAGGTGCGACTTTTAACATTACTCGGTCACCGACTTGAAATTCAAGATCGTTGCGTCGTTTGTCGGTATAGCTCTTTTGACGACTTCGGGCCGTCCTAAGCCTATCTCGGATTTGAACGATTTTCTCGGTGGTTTCGTGAATGAGTTCGGGTCCGGTGATTTGCACGTCGCCTACCTCGGCCCAACAAAGAGGTGAACGACATTTGCGGCCATATAGCGCTTCAAAAGGTGCGGCTTTAATACTCGCGTGATAACTATTGTTGTAAGAGAACTCGGCGAGAGGTAAGTGCTTGTCCCAAGCTTTTCCGAAATCAACCACGCAAGCTCGTAACATGTCCTCTAAGGTTTGAATTGTACGTTCGCTTTGTCCATCGGTTTGAGGATGATATGCGGTGCTCATGTCTAAACGCGTTCCCAACGCTTCTTGCAATGTACGCCAAAATCTAGAAACGAAACGGCCATCTCGGTCGGAGATTATCGATAAAGGTACACCGTGTCGGGCTACGATCTCCTTAATGTAAAGTTGTGCAAGTTTCTCCATTTTGTCCGTTTCTTTCATGGCAAGGAAGTGTGCGGATTTGGTGAGACGGTCAACAATAACCCAAATGGTATCATAACCGCCCGTCGTTTTTGGTAGTTTGGTGATAAAATCCATCGTTATTCTTTCCCACTTCCATTGCGGGATTTCGGGTTGTTGAAGTAGTCCGGACGGTCTTTGGTGTTCGGCTTTGACTTTGGAACATGTCAAACACTTGGAAACATACGTAGCTACGTCCCTTTTGATGTTCGGCCACCAATATAGCTGTTTAAGGTCGTGGTACATCTTATTGGCACCGGGGTGAATCGAGTATCGTGACTTATGGGCTTCATCTAAAATAAGGCTTCGTAGGTCCCCATAACTAGGCACCCAAATCCTTCCGGCGAAATATCGGAGTCCGGTTTCTTTAACTTCGAATCGAGAGGTGAGGACGTTCAAGTGTTCGAGAGAGATGTTTTCATCCTTGAGAGCCTCATCTTGGGCTACCCGAATTTGGCTATTAAGGTTTGTGTGGATGGTGATGTTTAAGGCTCGGACACGAAGAGGCACCGTTCTTTCTTTTCGACTTAAGGCATCGGCTACTACATTTGCCTTCCCGGGATGGTAACGAAGCTCGCAATCGTAATCGTTTAAGGTTTCAATCCACCTTCGTTGTCTCATGTTTAGTTGCTTTTGATCGAAAATGTGTTGGAGGCTTTTGTGGTCGGTAAAGATAGTACTCTTGGTCCCGTAAAGATAGTGTCTCCACATTTTAAGTGCAAAGACAACGGCTCCGAGTTCGAGATCATGTGTCGTATAGTTTCGTTCATGAATTTTGAGTTGTCGAGAAGCATAAGCAATGACTTTCGTTCGTTGCATCAATACACACCCAAAACCATGTTTCGAGGCATCACAATATACAACAAAGTCATCATTGCCTTCGGGAAGTGACAAGATAGGAGCGGTGGTTAGCTTCGTTTTCAAGATTTGGAATGCGGATTCATGTTCGGTCGCCCAGATGAATTTCTTTCCCTTGTGAGTCAACGCGGTTAGAGGACGTGCAACCAAAGAAAAGTTTTCGATGAATCTACGATAGTACCCGGCGAGACCCAAAAATTGACGAATGTGAGTAGGAGTAGTAGGAGTCTCCCATTTACTAATGGCTTCGATCTTTGTGGGATCGACTTTAATGCCTTGATCACTTACAACATGACCAAGAAATTGAACTTCCTTCAACCAAAATTCACACTTGGAGAATTTGGCATAAAGTCGTTCTTGTCTCAAGAGTTCAAGCACAAGTCGGAGATGTTGTTCGTGCTCTTCTTCATTTTTAGAATAGATCAATATATCATCGATGAACACAATAACGAATTTATCGAGATACGGTTTGCACACGCGGTTCATAAGATCCATGAACACCGCCGGTGCGTTAGTGAGACCAAATGGCATGACGAGGAATTCATAACTACCATAGCG
This sequence comes from Rutidosis leptorrhynchoides, assembly GCF_046630445.1. Taxonomy (NCBI): domain Eukaryota; kingdom Viridiplantae; phylum Streptophyta; class Magnoliopsida; order Asterales; family Asteraceae; genus Rutidosis; species Rutidosis leptorrhynchoides. The sequence continues at coordinate 637,723,529 of NC_092334.1, read as the reverse complement.
AGTCCGGAAAGCGGTTTTGGAGACATCTTCCCCCTTAACCCTTAATTGATGATAACCCGAGCGGAGATCGATTTTCGAATATACACAAGACCCTTGTAGTTGATCAAAGAGATCATCGATGCGAGGAAGAGGATATCGGTTCTTAACCGTCAATTTATTTAGTTCACTATAATCAATGCACATTCGTAGGGATCCGTCTTTCTTTTTAACGAATAAAATCGGAGCGCCCCAAGGTGAATGGCTAGGTTGGATAAAACCACGATCAAGTAGTTCTTGGATTTGACTTTGCAATTCTTGCATTTCGGATGGGGCGAGTCTATATGGTGCACGTGCTACGGGTGCGGCTCCCGGAATAAGATCGATTTGGAATTCAACCGGTCGATGAGGTGGAAGACCCGGCAATTCGTCGGGAAATACATCGGAAAAGTCACTAACAATTGGCACATCATCGATATGCTTCTCATCGGACTCGACTTTCTTAACGTGGGCAAGGATCGCAAAACAACCCTTACGGAGTAGTTTTCTAACTTTAAGGCACGAAACGAGATTGAGTCTGGTGCAACTCTTATCGCCATAAACAATCAAAGGTTCACCATTCTCGATAGGAATTCGGATTGCGTTAAGATCACAAAGGATGTGAGATTTCGTTTTGACTAACCAATTCATACCGATTATTACATCAAAGCTTCCTAGTTCCATGGGTATCAAGTCAATTTCAAATTCCTTACCCAAAATGTTTAACGCACACCCCCGGTAATATGTGTCGGCACTTAATAGTTTCCCGTTAGCCACTTCAATGGTATAAGGGGTATCTAATGGAAGAGGTGGAGTGCTAAAAGAATGAGTCAAAGTCTTGGATACAAAGCATTTATCGGCACCTGAATCGAATAAGCAAGAGACATAAGAATTGTTGAGGAGAAACGTACCCGTGACTAGTTCAGTGTCATCCCGGGCTTCCTCGGTGTTGATGTTAAAAGCTCGGCCGCGCGTGTTGTGGTTATCTTTCTTCTTTGGGCATGCATTTCTATAATGACCCGTTTGGCCACATTCGTAACAAGTGCCCGTCTTTGGTGCATTGGGCCACTTTCGAGCGACGGGAGTGGCACTTTTACAATCGTTGGCCTTATGACCAATTCCTTGGCACCGATGGCAAATCAGCTTACTACATTCGCCAAAGTGATGTTTGTTGCATTTGTTGCAAAAAGGTAGATTCCCGGCATAACCCTTCTTGCCGTCGAAAGTGAAAGATTTCTTGGCAAAGTTGTTGTTGCTTGATTGGGAGGGTTCCCACTTTCTTTTGTTGCCGCCCGATTTATCCTCGGCCTTAGGTGCCGGAACTACGATTTCGTCAACCATTTCAATTAGTTGGCGAGCCATGTTCATAGCGGCTTGATGAGTAGTGGGTTTGGATGACATCACCCCTTGTTTGATGCTTTTTGGAAGACCGAGCATGTAGAGCTCAATCCTTTGAGATTCGGGGTTAACAAGATTAGGACACATCAAGGATAGTTCGGCGAAGCGTTGATTATAAGCTTTAAGATCGTTTCCGACCGCTTTCAAAGCTCTTAGTTCTTCCTCAAGCTTTCGGGTTTCTTCGCGCGGAAAATATTCAACAATCATCTTTTCCTTTAGATCGGCCCAAGAGAGGGCATGAGCTTCATCGGTACCCACCGATTGAACATAGGTGTTCCACCATGTTAGAGCAATTCCGGAGAAAGTGTGAGTGGAGTATTTGACCTTGTCTTGATCCCGGCAACCGCTTATGCTAAAGACGGCCTCGGTTTGTTCAAACCAACGAGTAAGCACAACCGGTCCCCCGGTTCCATCATAAGTGTGGGGTTTGCACCCCATGAAAGCTTTATAGGAGCATCCCTCGTTTGAGTTTCCGGCTCCATTGTTGTTGTTGTTGTTGTTGTTGTTGTTGTGGTTGTTATTATTATTGTTGTTGGATGAGTGACCGGCCATGGCCGCATCTACGGCGGTGGCTATCATCCGTTCGAGAGCTTGTTCGGGAGTTTCATTGCGGCGTACACGACGAGGAGCCATTGTTCCTTTAAGACACAAGAATATCATTGATTAGTATTCTCAATAATACTAACCGTGATATAGAATAAAGATAAAGAGAAGTTTTTCCTCGACTCGCCTTAAATTCTTTATGTCAAAATGTCGGAACGTTCATATGAGTCACCGTAATATAATCCCGGAAATTATATTACCCTGATTCATATGTGCATTCGACATCATTTCATATAGTCAAGGTGGCTCGTCAATCAAATTAAACAACGTGAGATTAAGATGAACTAAGAGTAGATATGAGTAGAAGCGTTCGAGTATAAATGCACAAGTAGTCAAGTAATTCCTACTTCAAGTCTATATGCCGGTTGTAGTCTAGACTCACCAATGTACCCTATGACTCGGGGTTGACACTAATGAACTCTAAATCCCTACAACCAACGCTCTGATACCATCTGTAGCGACCCGACCAAATCATGTTTGACGGCGCCGTTTACTTAGGTCCCGTTACGTGGTCATAAGTCTTTAAGACAAAGTTTGACCAAAATATGTCGCCTTCATTTCAAAATAAAGATTGTTCCCAAAGTTTACAAGAATTGTTCAACCAATAGTTAAGTTACAACGTTATAATACGAATGAAATCTAGGCGACACGGTTTAAAGTAAAGCCAAAAGACGCTCCATGAAATGCACATATACTCGACATCCAATGCAAGTATCAAATAATGAGCGGAAGCATATATCATGTATCGTTCAAGGACCTGAGAAAAACATAGAAATCTGTCAACGAAAACGTTGGTGAAATCATAGGTTTAAGTAAGTAAGTACAAGTGAACCACAAGATTTGCATCAATGAAATAATAGTAATACATTCCAAAAGTTTGTTTCACGAGCACCCAATTATCAAAGCTTAACATTCCTTCCATTGTATACCCCATCACTTAGTGCTAGAACAAACACTGATTCTCGAAAATATATTTCATCCGTAGACGGTAGCGAACCGTCAAAGATGAGGGTTGTCAACCCATATGGCCATATAACATAAGTTCTCGCTTACACCCGGCAAGTGTAACTAATGATAATCGAATTGAGGATTTTTGTTCTAAACTCGTATGTAGAATGTTTGTTTTCCCGTTCTTGTGTTCACTTAGTTCAAAAGAATCGTTTATGTTTTCTCATCCCAATATAAGTTCAAAAAGAGTAAAAGTGGGACTATGATCTCACCTTGAGTGCACGAGTAGTAAAGTACTTCGACAAGTAAACGTGTGCAAAGAACAATGCTAGTCTTGACCTAAACAAATAGGTCGTATCAATAACGGTAAACACGATAGGTCAAAGATGTTCAATTAGTCCTATGGCTCGTTACGACTCGATTATTTAGCATGTGAAATCAAATTGTCAAGTTTCATGCAAGATACAAGTATATAAACAAGTTAGGAAGGTTGCAAAATCATTTGGTTAAGTTTGACAAAAAGTCAAACTTTGGTCGGTCAAAGTCAACGAAAAAGTCAACACGTTCGGGTCGTGTCCCGAACTATTTTTCTGAGGTTTTTAATCATGTATGAGCATGCTAGGACAAGTTACATGTGAATCGGAGGTGCGTAGCATAGCAAACTTTATTCGAAATTTGACCAAGTTGGACAGACCCAATCGGCGCGCCGCGCGGGTATATGGCGCGCCGCGCGGGTACCTGTGCAGAGAATTCTGGCAGTTTTTAAGTTTTATGCACGAACCCAACTTCAAACAATCATCATTTATGATCCGCAAACAATCAAGACAAGTATCTTATACCGTTGGGAAGGTAATTTGACGAGGAAAACAACTAAACACATTTCATCAATCAATCTACCTATCACAACAACCAAAACCGCATCTAATGCTTAACATTAACCGCATACAAGTTCATAAATGCAATTCAATGATTCGGGCAACCAATTTACATGAATGATATGCCGTTTCGAAGGTAATCAAGCATACAATCCAACTAAACACTTACCAATAATAATCCATGGCATTCAATGCATCAAAAGTCCATTTCAAGTTCATCAAACCCTAACCCAAATTCACCAAAATCAATAATCAAGTTCATGAAGTTTTCTAAGGCAACCTACACATCAAATTGAAGCTAGTGATGCTAGTAACACAATTAAAACATCAACTTTTAACATCTAACAACATATGATCATCCAAAATTCAAGAATAACACACCAAAATTCAAGTTCATGCTAGTTACACTAAAACAACGAGATCGAGCATATAAATCATATATTCATGTTAGACTTGAGCCATAGACACTAATTAACACTTTTATAAGTTAAAAACATCAAGAACACAAAATCTAGTGATTTTAGAAAGTTACCCAAATGAGATGAAGTTGGTACCAAAACGAAGAGGATGAAGAGAGGATCACGAATATGTAATTTATTTTGTTGTAAGCCTCCTAGATCGAATTTAGATGATGATTGAATGAATATGGTTTTGAGTGTGTGTGTTCTTGCTAGAGAGAAAGAGAGAGAGATGAAGATGAAATGAATGGGTGAAAGGGGTTTGACCCTTTGACCTAGTCAAGGGTTTGATCCCTTGTCAAGTTTAGTCCCTCAACTTTCGTTCGGGTGCGGGAATTACCTAAACGAGATAATTTAAAACGCGTATCAACGGGAGATGTTATAAACATATAACGGACTTTATATTAGTATAACGGAAAAGTAAACAGAAAAAGGCGGGATGTTACAACAGACACATTACCAACACACATATTCTCCATTTTGTTATCACTAGATACATCTACATTTGATTTTCTCATGGATGGTGGTCTGTAAGGCTCAATCGTCTTCGGGGTTACCAAATATTCATCCTCTTCACATTTTGAAACTTTTTCATCCACCCCAACAAAGGTGGATACTGCCATCACGGTTTCTTTAATAGATAATGAACAAGTGGTGCTAATAGACGAACTCAACTTGGTTTCAAGAACTTGACTCAGATTTTTCAGTTCTCACTCAAGATTTTTTATCAACTCTTGTTGACTCATCAAAATTTCTGCATTAGTTCTTATTTGAGATTCCATGACTTCACTCGTCATACCCTCTTCACTAGAATTCCTTACCTCCTCTTTCTCTTTCACATCCGGTGCATACTTTTGAACCTGTTCATGGTTAGTATCCAACAAAAAACAATCCTGGACATCAGGTGTATGTAATGAATTAAAAATATTAATCTGTGATCTCTTATTACCAAAAGAAATGTCTATAATCCCGGTTCTACAATTGATAAGAGCATCAATTGTGGCCAAAAATGGATGACCAAGAATAATCGTCGGTTGGGTCTCCCTAAAAGTGGTCTCTGTGTCCATAACTATAAAATCTACCGGGTAATAAAACTCTTCCACTTTTACAATCACATTTTCCAACATACCCCGTGGAGTTCTCATTTACCGATCCGCAAGTTGGACAAGAATATCAGTATGTTTTAAAGTTCCCAACTCGTATCGGTCAACAAGGTTCGATGGAAGTATGTTAATACTAGCCCCTAAGTCCAACAAAGCCTTTTTAATATTAACATTACCCACCGTAACCGAAATTAATGGTGTCCCCGGGTCCTTAAACTTAGATGAAAGTGAACCCGATATGACAACACTCACTTTTTCAGTTAATTTTACCTTTTTGGGCAATGATGCGTTGAGTTTACGCTTTTGAACACACAAATCTTTGAAAAACTTAGCATATGATGGAATTTGTTTGATTGCATCAATAAGTGGAATATTTATTTTTACTTGTTTAAATGTTTCCCGCATATCATCCATTTTCGGTCCCTTTTTCCCATAAGGGAATTGGTTCGGGGACTCTAAGGCCTTGGGAAATGGAACGGTTTTTGGTTCCGTACCCGATTTACCAATTTCCTCAATGATGGGTTTTTTTATTTTCCATCCCCTTCCCAAGGTCATTATTATTTCTTACCTCATCCTCCTCATCAAGAACGATAGGAGACTTACATGCATCGCGTTGAGCTTCTCACCAACCTTATTGTCATACTTATTTCCACTTCTCAAGGTACCGACCATGTTAACGCTATGCCCTTTTCCTTGATCCTTATGATTTGGATTTAGAACCGTGTAGCTTGGAATTGTACCTGGTTCCCTATTTCCCTTACTTTCCGCTACATTACCGATCTCCTTAGCCAATGCACCAATCGACTTATTTTGCACTTCTATCATTTTTCGCATTTCGGAGATGAACGTATCCATCTTAGCATCCGAGCTAGATGTCTGATTAGTTGAAGTACTGTTTTGATTTTGGTTTTGGTTTTGGCCTTGGTTTTGATAATTGTTTTGGTTTTGGTTTCGGTTGTTGGGATAAGGACTTTGATAGTTTCTTTGGTAGTTGCCTTGGTTCTGAAAGTTACTGTAGTGACCCGAACTTTTCCATGTATATATATATATATATTAAATGAAATTGTTATTTACATGATTAAGTGTTTCCAACATGTTAAGCAATCAAACTTATTAAGACTTGATTAATTGGAATAGGTTTCATATAGACAAATGACCACCCAAGTTGACCGGTGATTCACGAACGTTAAAACTTGTAAAAACTATACGATGACATATATATGGTTATATATATAGTTAACATGATTTTATTATAAGTATGTATCTCATTAGGTATTTTAACAATGAGTTATATACATAAAAATGAGACTATTAAATTAAGAAACTCGAAAATGATATATATAACGATTATCGTTATAACGTCTTACTAGGTACATATAAATCATATTAAGATATTGATACACTTGGTTAATTATGTTAAATGATAAGTAAATATATCATTAAGTGTATTAACAATGAACTACATATGTAAAAATAAGACTAATAACTTAATGATTTCGAAACGAGACATATATGTAACGATTATCGTTGTAACGACATTTAACTGTATATATATCATACTAAGATATATTATATATCATAATATCATGATAATATAACAATTTAACATCTCATTTGATATAATAAATAATGGGTTAACAACATTTAACAAGATCGTTAACCTAAAGGTTTCAAAACAACATTTACACGTAACGATTAACGATGACTTAACGACTCAGTTAAAATGTATATACATGTAGTGTTTTAATATGTATTCATACACTTTTGAAAGACTTCAAGACACTTATCAAAATAATTCTACTTAACAAAAATACTTACAATTACATCCTCGTTCAGTTTCATCAACAAATCTACTCGTATGCACCCGTATTCGTACTCGTACAATACACAGCTTTTAGATGTATGTACTATTGGTATATACACTCCAATGATCAGCTCTTAGCAGCCCATGTGAGTTACCTAACACATGTGGGAACCATCATTTGGCCACTAGCATGAAATATCTCATAAAATTATAAAAAAATATGAGTAATCATTCATGACTTATTTACATGAAAACAAAATTACATATCCTTTATATCTAATCCATACACCAATGACCAAAAACACCTACAAACACTTTCACTCTTCAATTTTCTTCATCTAATTGATCCCTCTCAAGTTATATCTTCAAGTTCTAAGTGTTCTTCATAAATTCCAAAAGTTCTAGTTTCATAAAATCAAGAATACTTCCAAGATTGCAAGTTTACTTCCAAGTTTTCTAAATCCATTCCAAGTAATCATCTAAGATCAAGAAACCTTTGTTACTTACATTATGTTATCTTTCTAATACAAGGTAACAATCATATTCAAACTTTAATTCAATTTCTATAACTATAACAATCTTATTTCGAGTGGAAATCTTACTTGAAATTGTTTTCGTGTCATGATTCTGCTTCAAGAACTTTCAAGCCATCCAAGGATCCTTTGAAGCTAGATCTATTTTCTCATTTCCAGTAGGTTTATCCAAGGAACTTGAGGTAGTAATGATCTTCATAACATCATTCGATTCATACATATAAAGCTATCTTATTCGAAGGTTTAAACTTGTAATCACTAGAACATAGTTTAGTTAATTCTAAACTTGTTCGAAAATAAAAGTTAATCCTTCTGACTTGACTTTTAAAATCAACTAAACACATGTTCTATATATATATGATATGCTAACTTAATGATTTAAAACCTGAAAACACGAAAAACACCGTAAAACCGGATTTACGCTGTCGTAGTAACACCGCGGGCTGTTTTGGGTTAGTTAATTAAAAACTATGATAAACTTTGATTTAAAAGTTGTTATTCTGGGAAAATGATTTTTATTATGAACATGAAACTATATCCAAAAATTATGGTTAAACTCAAAGTGGAAGTATGTTTTCTAAAATGGTCATCTAGACGTCGTTCTTTCGACTAAAATGACTACCTTTACAAAAACGACTTGTAACTTATTTTTCCGACTATAAACCTATACTCTTTCTGTTTAGATTCATAAAATAGAGTTCAATATGAAACCATAGCAATTTGATTCACTCAAAACGGATTTAAAATGAAGAAGTTATGGGTAAAACAAGATTGGATAATTTTTCTCATTTT